>NC_073249.2:61837500-62142916 GCF_029289425.2 Pan paniscus
TTACTGAATAGCTGTGATGTTTTCAACATCACTTTAATCACTATGGCAAATAAAAACATATAGTACAACTTTGAAGACTACATTCTGAGGTATTTAATTAGCAGAGAACAGTGTAAGACAAGATATTCATATCTGACTTCAAGAGTTCTGAGAATGGGGAGAACAATAAAGACTAGGGCATCAAAAAGATTTCAGAAAAGAAAATCCATGACCTCATTGTGTAGAAAAGAGGCAAAGAAGATAACAAATGGATGCTTCAATTTAAAATTTTATCTCATTTACCATTCTCTTTTGGTCAGGATCATGGAGTTTCTGTAAACATTAAAGCAACTACATATATTAAAAAGTCTTTGCCAATCACAGTGGCTCATGCTTGTAATCCCAACACTTTGGTAGCCCAAGGTGGAAGGATGACTTGAGCCTAGGAGTTCAAGATCAGCCTGGGCAATGAGGGAGACCTCGTCTCTACAAAAACGAAAAGAATGTTTTATAAAAGCTTGATTATGGATCCAATCTACACAATTATTTTATTCCTGCCAATGATTTTGACATTGCCACCGGCAAAAACAGGTAGTTATATCAGTTGATATTATTTTCTAAGTATTGAGTTGATATGGCCTGATAATAATCTTTGTACCAATTATATAGTGAAATATATACCTAGTATATTCCTAGAACTCTGAAGAAAACCTACAGCGATACCTAGTAAGAGCATGAAATACCTAGCGTATTCCTGTTCTTACTAGGTATCAGTGTAGGTTTTCTTCAAAGATAAACAATATATGGGAATACAATTCCATGTTCCCTTGTTTGTTAATACCCTTGTTAGGAACTATTAAAATTATCTCTTTTACTTAAAAGTCTTCCTTGCCAGCTGTCAGTGGAATATAGAATAAAAATTTCATCAAATTTATAATTACTGTATTTTGATCTTTCTTTACTTTTCCCTTTTCTATGGGGATGAATCAACCTCTATATCTCAAACAGATGTTTTACACAGGCTTGTGAAGCCATATTCCCATAGGTCTCCTCCTGGGTTCTATTCCCTAATGTCTGAGGCAAAATAATTTTTCAAATAGCTCAGCAAGAATAAGATGGAAGATAAAGAATTTTCATAAATTTCATTTGTCTACATTTTGGCCTTCTATTCCTTTCCTTTATTTTCTATTTCCAAAGTTTTGAATTTCCAGTAGATGGCTGTGTATATTACAAATAAAAGAACACCATATTTTTAAAACATAATGTACTAAACATTTAAAAGTTCTTAGTACCAACACTTGACACTGCACAGGCAATGGGTATATTCAAGGGTATGTTGATGGACTCATGCATTTTACTGTATTTTCTACAAAAGGAACTATGGAAAGATTGCCTAACAATGAGACTTAAATATTGCATCAATTGTGTCACATTAAATCTATGGCTATATATGAGACCACAGTTCCTCCATCTTAATTCTAGTTTCTTAAATACAAAATATTACTCTGTGGGCGAGAGACAAAATCTTTTTAATTTAAACAAGCGCTGAATGTTTTATACTTCTTAATTTCTGTGATAGGAAGAAACTATTTCTCTGCTATATACTAACATCTTATTGACCTATCTTTTTCTTACCCCTTGGCAAGCCAAGGAAATTAAATTGCCAAGTGTTTTTTTTTTTTTTTTTTTTTGAAATTTCTGTTTGGTGACATTAAAACTTCCTCTAGGAATACACCCTACACGTTTTCTATTCAGGTAGGAGTCAAGGCCTCTGTAATCAGTATTCTGTTTTATTTTTGCAGAGATCATCTACTTATGGATACTCATTAAAGCATGATGAGTCAGATATGTTCTAGGGTATATTTTAAGTTAATTACATTCTGAACTCTTACCTTTGCTGCTTTAGGCATAAATTTTAAAAGTATAAAGTATTTTTTTTATTTTTTAGAAAACTTTCTTAAGCTCCTTTTGAAAGATATTTCCAGAGGAAATGCATCTGACTTAGGATCTGAATATAAAAGAGAAATATTACATCTTGCAAACTCTCTACCAGGGGTAAAAAATAAACATTATTTTATTATGGCAAAGGGTACATTTCAAGGTCACTGCCTTGCTTTGCTTTTGAAGCTTGTTTAGCTGCTAGGAGAATACACAAAGATTCAAATGCTGCCTTCTTTTAAGTGACACTGGGTATAAAAGTATTTGATCAGAGAGAGAGTACAGACTCAATAAGGAAGCCATGCAATCTGAATTTGTAATGCTTGACAACAAAACATTTTACTGTAGTGTAAATAATATTATGTGTGCAGACTTTTCATTTTAATGTCAGAGACCATATTTTCTATTTAAGAAAGACATGCCAGTCTACGTTGAAATGTGAACTCCTTTTTCTATTTAGGAAACTCAAATATTTGTTTTCCTGTAGGACACTAAGTTCCTAACCCCAGAGAGTGAGGTTCAACAAATTCAATGGTTTAATCTCTAGTTAGATGTATGGGAAATCTGCTGCCTCAATACTAATTGCATTCAGATATCATATCAAAATAAATAAAATCATTAACACTGAAATACAGTATTTTGGCAATTTACTAACTCAAATAAGGACAGTATTCGAAGCACTTGGTAGTGTCTCTCAGAAGAGAAGAAACTAATAAACTAACAAAACACCCTTCCATGTTTAGTGAAAGCAGGGCAAATAGCGTTTTCTATGTTGTGTGATTTTAAAGACCGCTTTAGTCAAAAATACCTTCTTTTCCAACATGCCTTTCAATCATGATACCTAAAATCTCCATAGAAAACTCTTTGGGCTTAGGAATTTGATGATCTATTAAGAGCTTTAAATTTAACTAATAGGATGGCCAAAGAACTGGTAATTGAGACCCAGATTGTAGTCCTGTCACCCAGCAGTCTTACAAAGCCCCTTTGAACAGCATTATCTCCATGTGTAGTATGTGGTTATAGGAGACAATATATACGAACATATTTAGCTGTCTAGGTTTAAACTTCTGTGAGTCTATGATAAACCTAAAAGTATCTAGGATTGTTAATTTCCACATAAAGATTGCATTAGTCATTAGCATCATGGCTTAAATTATTTGATTAGATTAGCAGAAAGTAGTTGCCTGGTGAAGTAGTGGGGGAATGCATTAGTGACAGATGATACTACAGATGAATGGCAGGGATAGCAATTAGATTCACGAAAGGACATGCCTTTTATCCTGAGTCACCAAATAACATACAAGATACACAAAATTATTATCATATTGAGCTCCATAACTTACAAATCTCTCCATCTACATATATATATATGTTTGTAAATATACATATATATTGTTAATCATGTGTGTATGTGTGTGTGTGTGTGTTTGTAATTATAAGAGCAGTATTCATTTTCCCCCATGGTATATTCTAGATCAAAATATGTTTCTTACATGAATGACTAATGGGATCAATGGGTAAATTAATGTGAAAACTTGGATGCACAGATATGCCTGAATGAGAGAAAGCCTAATAAACAAAGCTGTTGGCTTTTTCATTGCTCAGTCCTTAAGATAGCAGGACTTTCAAACGGGGACTTTGTGAGAATACTGGTCAATTTCAAAAAAAAAAAAAAAAAAGAGAAGTAATTCAGAAAAACATCTGGTATTGATTGCAAGCTAGAGAGCAAATGAATCACACAATTCTCTAAACGTGAATGATGCTATTCTCCAATGAGAATAGTCAGACACGAAGTAAGACTGGCAACTAAATCAGCTCTAATTAAAAGTGTGATGAGCATGAAATTTGTCTCTGGGCCTCTCCCTCCTACCTCTTTCTCTCCTTTCTGTGCTGTGCTGTTTTCTCAGTTTTTGTGGAGTCTTCTATAAATTACCAGGTGTCCATCTCAGGTTGTATACACTAAAGTCCTAGTTGTCTATTAAAGAATTAAACAATATGTTTCTAATGAGTTGAGGGACATGGAGACTTCGCAAAGACTTATAAATCTTCAACTGTAGAAATAATGACTCTAATTTTAGGGCCTGCAGAGAAGCACTGATGGAAATATTTTGGTGCAAGGAAGCCCTCATCGATCCTCAAAACCTCTATGTACAATAAGTATACACTAACTTGTACTGAACTCAGAGTTATGGATGATAAGATTGGTGGTTTCTAATTACACAGCAGAAATATCATATATATCTTTGTTAACATGAAGAGTACCTAGCACATGATAGCAATTTAATGATTGTATTGATTCAGCTTAGCTTTAGTGCCCATGGAACAATGTAGCAGAGAGATCACAGGCTGAGGGATAGCTGGGAATCTAAGTTCTATTTCATATGTAGTGACTAAGTAATTTTGAAGCCTTGGCACATCAATTAACCTATTATTTTTCTTCATTAAAGTGTTTATTTGTTAGAGTGTATTATTAAAAATAAGATATTCTTATCAAAATTATTTCACAAATATAAATAAATTAGCACTAGGACTAGCTTTATTTAAAATGTCCCCAAATAATAATTATTTTTAGAACAAAATTAAATTATCAAGCAGTATGTTTCATCACAGTATTTTTTGAAATGCTTTGCATGTAGTTTAAACTGAAACAAATACTGCATACCCACCACAGGAGCTAAGATATAATGCCAGTAGAATGGAAAGGAAAAGAAAAAGTTATGAGAAAACATTGAAAAAGATAAAAGGGAAAAGAGAAGAGAAAGGAAAGAGGAAGCAGTAAATGGAGGGCAATTATATGGAAGAGTGAAAGAATATCTGTTATAATAGACTTACTCCTCTCAAGATTTTAAAAATTCCCTGGCATAGCAAGCGCCTGGACCATAGAAGAGTCATAAGACATAAGTGCTATTAACAGGTCTCCATCTCTCAAATACACTGCTTAAAAGAGAAAAATTTTTTCTTTCTTCCTTCAAAAAGGACATCAAAATGTAGAAATTTACCTACTTTATTTTAGTCCGTAGCAACACTGTATGGAAAAATGCTTTGGCAGTATATAAAAATAATTGAATCAGTGATTCTTTACATATGTCTGATTCTATTGGGAAGAAAATGAAAAGCAAGTTTGAAGAGTTTCAGGAGTTTGCCTTATGGTTCTATATGGTGTTTAATATTTGATGAAAACAGGAAATTCATGTCAAAGATGTTTTTCATTAATACTGTATTTGTTTGCATAAAAAATCACTGTTGTAATATATTGAGAATATTGTACTGTGGTTACAAAAGAATAGCATCGTGGTTGGAATATAATGTCTTGAAGTCCAATTGCATAGGAATTTTGATGGAGCCATTTCCTCGCTGTAATCTTGGGCAATTTTTTAACCCCTTTTTGTGCTTTAGATTCCTCATTTTTAACATGAAGTTTGTAGTAGCATTGTGATACTTAGGATGAGTCAATTTGTACAAAATATTTAGATGGTATAAATGTTTAATAAGTATTAGCTTTAGTTTTGAATTTATTTTTAACTAGAATTTACAAAAGTTAAATTAGGGTTGAATTTATTTTGATACTGTAAGTGATATATAAATATATGCATACATATCTACCTCTCAAATTGAATTTATAAATGTGGAATATCAAAAATCATACTAATTACTTTTTAGTATATCATAGCTTCAATAAAGAAAGATATTAAAAGAAATGAAATAATTCTTACCTTGTTTCTTTGTTGATATTTTTATTTATGTGAATTTAAAGAGAATGCATAGCTTTTAAACCTAGTTCTTATCAGCTGTATCTTTATAGCTTCTTCCCCATCTAGTAACTTGAATTAGTAGATAGAATTGTTAGTTAAAATTTTTGACTCCTTTACCTTTAATTTACTGCTCATTTTGTGTTGAACTATAATTACTCAATTTAAAAATTTTTTTCAGTTCTTATTAGTGTTGAAAGAAAATCATTATCATTCCATTTGATTTCATTTGCAGCAGAATTTTAATATATAAATGTAACAATTTCATAAAACACATGCCCACGAAGTGTTTTCTTTATGCATTTTATGTATAAAATCACAAGCTTATTTTATGTATATTGATGGGTAATGAGAAAATCTAATGTCAGTGTCTCAGGATAAATCCTTTTTTAGACTATTTAAAAATAATCAAAGTACCAAAACTCACAATAGCGTAAATTTAAAACAAATGCAAAATGCAAAACTTTTTCTTAATATGTTATAAAAGACACAAGGAAAGGAAGCTTGTTTACCATGTACTTCTTTCCATTGATTAAATCACAAGGAAGCAATATTCTTAGGGGTTCATTAAGGATTTCAGATTAAAGAAGCACTGATTACAGATATGTATGCAAGCCATAATTGATTTCTGAAATGAGCTCTCTTTGCTGATGAAACAAAAGCTACTGATTTCCTTCTGTTTAGTAACCATCCTTTTGCTCTTCTGCTATTTCTGCATCTTCAATTATTCTATAGTACTACCAACCTAAATCAAAATAAAGTAAAATAAAAGTGCTTTTCAAATAAAGCCTTTAGATAACCTACCTGAACAATATGAAAGAAAAAAAACCGAAAAAAATCCTAAAGATTGCTTAAACAAGATAATGTTTTTGCTCTTTGCCACCCCCTCAATACTCAACAAAATTTGTCCAGTTGTCTAATTCAGATCTTATGGAATACAACAACTAAGAAAGGAAGGAAATAGGGTATACAGTTAGTTTCGTCACAATGTTCTTCCCCAGCTGATATCAAAATTTTCAAAGTGACTGTGGAAATTATCTTGTTTGATCACGGCTACTATTACAACTTGATCAATTCAGTCAATGTCATTAGAAAGCATGTTTTGCTGTCTTCACACTGCTCTTAAACTCTAAATAGACTGCACACAAACATTCTTTGCTCTGCTGTAGCCCCAACCTAGAACAAAGTTATTGCTTACCTTTCATTAAACATTGTACAGTTACTTGCTTGAGCAATGATGGAGAACCAGATTCCAAATTATCCAGAAGATTCTAAAATTAGTTTCTAATTGCCACCCCAATGCATTTGCTCTCTTCAACACAAGTAAGTAAGGTTATATAAAAAATATAAAAGTAAATGGATTCAATTACATCTCTATATTTTCAGCAATGTCTTCCAAGTTCTAGTTTCTCTGAACAAGACTGTCAGGGTATGTTCTACATAACACAGCCTGGCCAATGGTGCAGAAGCCAAGAGCTATAATGCAGCCTCTGCCTTCCTTGCCAGTTGTGTTCATTGAGTGATGTGGCTACATCTACCAGAAGAGACCTTTCTTTTCTTCTCATTGATATAACCAGAACAGGTATCATTTTGCAGTTCTTCAAGGAAAGGTCACTTTTTGTTCTTTAATTTGTGTATAGGCCCCAAATGCAGATGCTGAGACTTTGCAAAAATTACCAGTTAAAAAACAAAAGTGTTAATTTCTTTTTTATGAGCAGCAGCTAGCCTAGTGCCTGTAATAAATAACAGTTTAAAAAGTGAATAGATGACAAAATGAATGAATTAATAAATAAAACTTTACCCTTAATGTCATAAGAATGAATGAAGGAAGGATTGAATAGAAATATTACCCTCTAAACTTGGCTTTTTATCCTAGCTCTGAACATCTTTGGCAAAATTATTTCTAATAGGACATCTATTATTTCTCTTATTTCATTGAAATATTTTGTCTTGTTTTTATAGTTTTCTGCCTGATTATCTACAATCATTGCATAAAATATTTTGCATTGAATTTCATAGATTAATTAAGTTGTTTTAAGTTTTGGCTAGTAACAACTTTGTTGAAATAAATGTATTCTAATTATTTCTTTAACTAGCAAGTAGGAGACATTCTTAGCTATGGATTTTTGAGTTTAGAAATATATGAAATTTTAACTTTAAAAAAATTCTGATAATTTTCTTTGACAAAGGTAATACTGGAAATTATTAATATTTTTAAATTTTTTCCAAATTATATGATGCTATTTTAACTTACATTCATTGACTTACCTATAAATTTATGCATCCTTAAGCTAATTTGTATGTATACTGTGTATTCATTTCCATGTTCATTAAATTAGTCATATTTTTCTAATGCATTTGTATATGGTCTTTCCACAATCCTTGAAATTCTGCAGGAAAAATAGGCTGATGCCAGTCAGAGATTTATGTAGCAACTAACAAAACAGTAGTAACTCTTGGAAGAAAGAGATGGTGAGTCTCAGTGTTAGAGGTAGAAGTTCTGTTAATGCTGAGATGTGAAGTGACATATTATTCATATTTAGCTAACTATTTGACTAGCTTATCACTATAGAAGGGCAAAAACAAAATAAAATAAATTGAAATCAAATGTAAATTGCAATGAGCTGCAACTCTTTCTGTCCTTAAGGAAGGCACAGTGTGAGGTTAGGATAGAATAGAAATCCCAATTTTGTTTAATGTAGTCCTTTGAGTATCCCCCAATTCTGAGACAAAACCAGAGATGAAAGGCAGAAAGCAACAGTTTCAACGGTTGACACATTTTCTGATGCCCCATTTTCATGTGGCAATATTAAAACCCAAAGCACAAAAGCACCTCAGTGATTCTCACAATGCATGCAGTGAACTCAGCTGTAGTTGAAACCAGCCTGCGTCACCAGTAACCATCCACTTTTTGTTTGTTTTATTTGTCAAACATAAATGAAGACACAAATACAGTAACTAACAATGCCATCAATTTTATTAAACATACTCAATTGACATACATAACATGTTAATTCTTATTATTTAAGCAACTTTTTAGTTTTTTTTTCTCTCCACATTTAAAGAAAGGGATATACTTTACTAATATCTTTTGTGTGATAGCTCTGCTTTATACAAAAACAAGCCTCTTTTAAAATATGAAGGGCTAAGTACCTGGGGGGTATGTCTCTTATTAATATATAAATTATAAAAGCTTTCTATTTTCTACTTTCTTTCCTTAGTATTCCATATGGAAATACTGGCAAATGAAGTTCTTATTCTTATGACTTTGTTTTATCTGTTTAAGAAATGTTCTCTGAATTATTTACTTTGTATTCTCTATTTAAAAATTGATGTGCTACCTTTTGAAGCATGTAGTTAAGGCCATATTCTTCCTGGAGTTTTGCATACTGAGCATATATCTTCTGGTAAGTTGCAACTTTGTTCTTTTTTATGACTTTTATGCATTGTTATTCCATTAGTACAAGGCTAGCTATTGCTACAAATGTCCCACAGAGAGAATATTTCAGTGACTTTCTTGACAATGGTGAAAAGCCTTTGTTGAGCATTTATTCTGCCTCCTAATTCTACGCTTTTAATGTCACTCTCTGTGTTCCAGTCTAATTCACATTGGGTTATTCTTATTCTTTGAGTTTCTAATCACTAGCTCTTGTATCTCTCAATTATACAAATCTGAGCACAGCTTCAATTTGGACTTGCACCAGCTTCATCTGTAACTTGAGTTCAGATGCAAAATAATTTTTGATTTTTGCTACAATCATTACCTTATTGTCAGCCTCAGATAAAGTTGTGAGAAATTTGCTGCATAATTCTGTGAGGATTTTGCTTAGAAAAAAAATAAATTTTGTTTAGAATATACCTGTAGGAAAAGATAACATTTAAAAAGTAAATTTGGTAGTTAGTTTGGGGTTTAGGACATGCTACCCCAAAATACAGCATGTTGGCATTTGAAAGAATAGCAGAAGTAGAAAGGCCACTCTCGCCCTTCCCTCTCCCTTCTCTCTCAAAGTAGGTTGTAAAACCTAGAAAGATCACCCTTTGTCTTTCTCTCCCTTTTTCCCTTGAAGGAGGTCAGAAGACTCCCATTCTAGAAGTGCCCTCCCAGTAACCTGAGGGAAAAAAAAAAAAAAAACATGCTTATCCCTGAAGACACAGGAACACAGAAAAATCTGAACTAGCAAGGCTTCCTAAGTTCCCCTCAGTTTATCATTAGATCATACAATTTTGTCCTCCAATCATATTTCTCTACACTTGTACATTCTTCAACAAACCTAGACACAAAAATGTACATTAGCCTTTTTCTTTGGGTCTTGAGTTCTTAAGACTCCTGTGTCACATAAGCTTATATTAAATAAATTCATATGCTCTTCTCTTGTTAATCTGTCTTTTGTTATAGGGGCCTCAGTCATGAAACTAACATGGGAAGAAAATATATTTTCCCTCTACAATAGAAGGTAAAAGTGTTAAAATGTCTACCTATTAATAAAATTATTTAAGTGTAATGAATATTTATTGCTGCACTAATCTGCAATTTGTGAAAACATACACTACGATGTTTCTATAATTTCATAAGGTAAGTAATAACACCAGAATGTTAATAAAAACTTCTTCCTACAGAAAACCTCTTTGAGGCTAAGCAAAGCACATCGGGCAGTGGGGAAAAAGAGAACAACTGTTGGAAAACCATTTGTTTGTTTGTTTTCCCTAGCACTTCAAAAATATTCCCCATTGTCTCCTGACTGTATAATTTTCTACAATGTGTCTGTGAATTCTCATCTTTGTTCCTTTGTATGGAAGTCATTTACCTTTGGCTACTTTAAAAATATTATCCTCAGTCAGGCACAGTGGCTCACACTTGTAATCTCAGCACTTTGGGAGGCTAAGACAGGAGAATCACTTCAGTCCAGGAGTTCGAGACCGGCCAAGGCAATATAGCGAGACCTTGTGACTACAAAATATTAAAAACATTATCTGGGCTGGGTGCGGTGGCTCACACCTGTAATCCCAGCACTCTCAGAGGCCAAGGTGGGTGGATCACTTGAGGCCAAGAGTTCCAGACAAGCCTGGCCAACATGGCGAAACCCTGTCTCTACTAAAAACACACAAAAATTAGCCTAGTATGGTGGCGTGTGCCTGTAATCCCAGCTACTTGGGAGGCTGAGGCGGGAGAATCGTTTGAACCTGGGAGGCAGAGGTTGGAGTAATCCAAGATTACACCACAGCACTCCAGCCTGGGTGACAGAGTGAGACTCCATCTAAAAAAAAAAAAAAAAAAAAAAATTATCTGAGTGTGGTGTTGCACACCTCTAATCTCAGCTACTTGGCAGGATGAGGTAGGAGGATCTCTTGACCCAGGGAGGTAGAGGTTGCAGCAAGCAAAGATCCTCCCACTGCACTCCAGCCTGGGCAACACAGGGATAGCCTGTCTCAAATAAAGAAAAAAGAAAAAAAGAAAAGAATAAAAATATTCTCTTTGACACCAGTTGTTTTCAATTTCATTATGATGTTCTTAGGAGAGGTTTTTCTTGTGTTTATCCTACTTGCCTTTCTTTATTTTTGTATCTACAGATTTACAATTTTTATTAAAATTAAAAAGTTTTCTGCTATTATCTCTTCAGTTTGTTTTTTCCATGTCTGCCTGTTTGTTTCTACCTCTCTCTTCCATCCACATGGTACAAATTCGATGTGTTAGACAAACTTGGTATTGTACTAAACAACGAGACTCTGTTACTATTTTCAGTCTTTTTCCTCTTTGCTTCATTTTGCATAGTTCCCATTGCTGTGCTTTCAAGTTCAACCATATGTTTTTCTCCATTATGTAATCTATAATTAATCCCATCAGTGAATTTTTATTTCAGACATTGCAGTTTTTATTTCCCTTTAATTGCTTTATATTTTACTTTTCTCTCATTATGTTCAAATCTTACTTTAACTCTTTGAGCATATTTTAATATTTATTTGTCTATAAATTCTATCATCTTTCTCAATTTTGGATGTATTTTTATTGAGTCATTTACTTTTGATTTTTGGTCTTAAAATGTTGCTACTTCACATGTGTAGCATTTTATTATTATTAAGGGCCAGACACAGACATGGTGAACATTACATTGTTGACTGGATTTTGTTCTATTATGTTAAAGGATATTGAAGTTTGTTTTAGGAGGTGTATTATTCTGTTCTCATGCTGCTATTAAGACATACCCAAGACTGGGTAATTTACAAAGAAAAGAGATTTAATTGACTCACAGTTTCACGTGGCTGGGGAGGCCTCACAGTCATGGTGAAAGGCAAAGGAGGAGCAAAGTCATGTCTTGCATGGTGTCAGGCAAGACAGCTTGTGTAAGGGGATTCCCCTTTATAAAACCATCAGATATAGTGAGACTCATTCTCACAAGAACAGCATGAGAAAGACCCACCCCCATGATTCAATCACCTCCCACCAGGTCCCTCCCACAACATGTAGGAATTATGAGAGCTGCAATTCAGGATGAGATTTGGGCCAGGACACAGACAAACCATATCAGGAGGCATTTATGTCAATTGCAGGTCAAGTAGATTCTTTGATATCCTTTTTGAAAATTTTTGTTAGGGCCAGGCACAGTGGCTCATGCCTGTAATCCCAACAGTTTAGGAGGCCAAGGCAGTTGAATCATTTGAGTCCAGGAGTCCAAGACCAGCCTGTACAACATGGAAAGGCCACATCTCTACAAAAATAAAAAAAAACAACAACAAAAATTAGCAGGGCTTGAGCCTAGGACATCGAGGCTACAGTGAGTCGTGATGGCACCACTGTACTCCAGCCTGGGAGACAGAGCGAGACCCTGTCTCAAAAGAAAAAAAAAAGTTAACGTGAATCTAGTGTACCTTTATTTTACGGATAATTTAGCCCACTACAAAGATATGACCATCTGAGACCACTGTTAATAAACAGTCCCAAGTATTTACTGAGATCTCTTGAGTTTGGCCTATAAAAACTGCAACAATTCTAAGCCCAGCTGAATGATTGGTGCATGGCTTCTTAGAAAATGTTCTTCGCCCTACAGTTGTTCTTTGCTCAGACTTGTGGAATTTCAACTCATGTATGTGCAGATTTGTATTTGGCTGGTTTTTAACAAATCCTTATGGATATTTCTGGAGTTCTTTCTCTACATAGCTCCCTTATCTCTGGTTCTTTATCCCACACATCTCAGCCATCTCTGCCTTCCCAAATCATACTTCTCCTCAATGGATATTTTGCTCTGCTTGTTTCTTTCAGTGTTATCTTGAAAGAGCCTTCAGGCAGAAAGTCAAGGCAAAGTTGGAGGGTTTATCTAATATGTTTATTCTCTTATGAATCACAATTTTGCCTCTCCTGTCGTCAGTCCTGTGTTTAAAAACAGCTATTTCACATATGTAGTCCAATTTTTAAATTGTCTGTAGTAAAGGAAAATCTAATACCAGTTAGTTAATTTCTCATGGTCAGAAGCAGAAATCCTCCTTGTTTTGCCATTTTCTTTTATTGTTGTTTTCTCTAATTTACTTAAACATGGAATTTTCTCTTGAATCTAATTTTAACCTATTAATTTTTCATTTAGTAACATTATAAGAAAAGGAAGATGCATTATGGTAAGTTTTTGCTTACCATACCATGACAGTATTGTTGTTAGGTGAGACAGACCTGCCTCAGGCTACAGATTGACTGCTTTTAGCTTCAAATTTATTTTTGAATTTAAATCTCCTTGTGTCCCCAGATTTGCCTTGGACCAGTGGCTACTTGAGTCATGTTATTCTCATGGCAGGCCCCTGGTGCACAAGAGGTCAAGCCAACTGTTCCAGGAGCATTTAACAACTCTTTTCTCATCACACTCAACATCATTTCATTGGCCCAAACAGGTAATATGGCCAATCCCAAAGTCAAGTTGTAGGAAAGTAGATTCCTCCTACCATGAAATATGATACCAACCCAAAATTGGAGTGAAGAATTGCAGACAACATTTCCCAAGACATTAATGGGTCTCTGGCACATTTATAATAGCAAAATTAAGATAGCCAGCACACATACCATATTGCTCTAATATTTTTCTTTGCTTAACTTAATATGCAGTAGACAGTTGAAAGGGACTTAACAGTTTTTTAGCCAATAACTTCATTTGATAAATGGAGAAATTGATGACCCAGAGTATTGAAGCACTTTTCTAAATTGGCATGGTAAGTCATTGATATCGGATGTGGAGATAACTGACTTGACACTGCTTCTAAATTCAATGTTACATTTACTTTGTTATGCTATTTATATTAACTTTCATTATTCCAGTGCATTTCTATCAGACAAGATTCAGGCAGGAAACAGATGGCAATCTCAAAAGGGTTTAACAGAAAGTTAAATGAGTTTAAAGAGAATGTAACAAAGAAATTCTTAGCAGAGATGGGAGCAGTTTTACAAAATCAACAAGAAATATTTAACAACTGCTGGAGATATCACCACTCCCAGGTCTGAAGGAACAAAAAGTGGCAACAGGATTCTAGAATCTAAAAGAGCTGAAGACAAGGGGGAAGAGCTTTAGCCTTAGAAAATTGCAACTTGAGCAGCATCCCAGAGCGGAATCCCTACCGTGAGAAAGGAAGGGAATGAGGGGAGTAATTACCTAAAAGCCTGTCTGTCTCTTCCTGCTCTTCAATTTCCTGTCAGTTTATCCCACTGACTGAACACAGCTGAAAGCCAGTAGGTGGGGGTGTGCCTGTGAGTTAATCAGAGAGGTCAGTTTCTGGGCTCGGTGCAGAATAGAGAGGAATAGAAAGAGGACAGATGGGATACTGACCTGTGATGGAGAATAACTAGTAATGCCTCAATGCTTAACTTCATGTCATTTACAGAATATTAATGGTGGATTCACTTAACACGTGTTTATTGAATCACTATTGTGTGTCAGGATAATTTTCAGGCATCGAGAGTGTGGCATTGAACAAAACAGATGGAAATTCTTTGTTGGGGTGTATATTCTGAAATGAACTCAGTCTGCAAGCAACATAAACAAGTAAAATTATATTATGTTACATGATGATAAATGCCAAGAACAAACAAACAAATCAGGGAAGAGAAATAGTAAATGTCAGGGTGCCAGGGTGGAAAAAAATCAGTGAAATTTTACAATACAGTGGGCAGGGGAACCTCACCAAAAAGACAGCATTTGCTTAATGACTTGAATGAAGTAAGGGATTGAACAATTTAAGTATTTGTAGAATATTCTAGGCAGAGAAAATAAACTTGTACAAGCTGTAGTGTAGTATGTTCAAGAAACAGAAGGAAACCAATGTACTTCCAGCAGAGTGAACAAAGGGAGAGTAAGAGGAGATGGAGACAGAACAGTAGTAGGGCCTAGAGGAAGCAGATCCGTGGGAACTTGAGCATCGTGTGAGATGATCTGACTTGTGTTTAAACAAGAAAACTCTTACTGCTGAGTTAAGGACTAGACGAAGATAGGCAAGAGCTGATGCAAGTAGAATTTTATAAAATATTAATTACACAATAGGTTTTCCAGAAACATAGTTATTTTTTGTCATCTAATTAAATAGCATGAGAAAATATAAAGAAAAATGTGGTGATTTTATAATAACTAAAGTGAATAAGTAATTATGTTCTAATTAATTTTTTTTTAATTCAGATTTTTACTTATTGGTTTCTTTGAAGTGAGGCATCAATTTACTGAATGCAAGGAGTTAATGACTAACATGAGCTGATGTAGGTTTGTAGATAGACCTGAACTATTTATAAATGTTTGCAAAAGAGACAGTTTAAAGTAAATTCCAGATATTTAAAGACACTTTTTAAATAGAAGGGCTGAAAAAGACCTTTTATCCCTAACAGATTAGTGCTATAATAGTTAAGTAGATAAGATTGAAAGAGACATAAACAGAAACTTTTATCTTCTGAAGATGGTTATTTGGTCTTACTCTGTAACTAAAATATATTAAAATACTCATCCAAAATTATCTATTACCAATAACATAATGAACATATGCATTTGATCTAGATATTTTTCCCACATGAAAAGATTTCTGACTGGTAAATTTTTTAGGAAAATTAACATAATAAATAATCTTCCAAGTAATGTACCATGTGATAAGTATTTTTATAAACATCAGTAACAAAATAATAACTCTACTGTTTTAATATTTCATGGTAAACTACAGTCCCAAGCTCTCTAGAATCATAACAAATGCAAATATTTGACAGAAAAGAATTGGTAATAGCCAACATTATCTGCAAAAGGAGAGTATAATCCAAGCCAACTCCAAAGACACCAATGCCATTCAGTAAGCTGGTTTCATGAAACTGAGTTGAGAATTGTTGTTTTGAGAGCAGGATGGGAGGAACTGGAGAACATACAGCCATGATTTGGCTGTCTCTAGCTTCATCTGATGCAGATTTAGTGACAGTATGCCACAGAGAGCAAAAAAGAGGTTAACAGCTGTTTCATGTTGCATATTCTTCCATTTTGAAAAACCTTCTGGTTTCAGATTAAAAACTGTATCTTGGAAATCTGAAAATCTAGATAAGTTCTCATCCAAACATAAGCATTTCTTATAAAGCTCTACCTGTTTAGAATGCATTAAACTAAACCTTAATAATATTCTTTTTATAGCTTGTAGTTCATAAAAAAACACCTCTCTTTTTATTTTCATATTATAAGAATTCTTAACCTACACATATATAGGTCATTGGAAGTTAATTATTCTACTGCATTTCTTTTCCTCAGTTTATTTAAATCCCTTCAAAATTCTGCAGATAATATCTGGGCTTCTTTATTTTTATTTTTTTAATTTCACATTTCTCCAACAAACTCTTCTCAAAAAAAAAAAAAAAGCTTTTTGTGCAACTAAGTGTTCAGCTTTTCAAAGCACAGTTAAGTTGAGGCTCTGGTATTTAAGAAATTTCTATGGAAACTTCTGTGTATTAGGGATAAAACATAGAAAGAAATTTACACTTTTTTAAGAAGTGGTCTCTCTTGAACTTTAGGGTATCTTTGTAGACCTAGGAATATCTTATGTGGCAGGGATCCAGCTCAGCCCACTACAAGAATTTTCCATCCTCTCTGCATAATAGATTCCATAAATAACTCTATTGGCTTAAGAATATGAGAATAGTTCCTCCTACTCTCTAAATTTTTGTTTTGTTTTGTTTTTTTGAGACGGAGTCTTGCTCTGTTGCCCAGGCTGGAGGGCAGTGACGCGATCTCGGCTCACTGCAGCCTCCTCCTCCTTGGTTCAAGCAATTCTCTGCCTCAGCTTCCCAAGTAGCTGAGATTACAAGTGCCCACCACCACACCCAGCTAATTTTTGAATTTTTGGTAGAGAAGGGGTTTCACCATCTTGGCCAGGATGGTCTTGAACTCCTGACTTCGTGATCCACCACCCCCCCCACCTTGGCCTCCCAAATTGCTGGTATTACAGGCGTGAGCCACCGCACCTGACCTGTTTTCCACCTCAATGTGACTGACAATGGAACACCCACTGCTTTCAGAGGAAAATCTCCCATAAGATGTAATGTTATTACAAGACTCAAAATTGGCATTCATAACAGTCAAGGATATGTTGCGAGTATCTGCGGGGACTAACAATCATTTTGGAGAACGAGAGACTCTAACTAAAGTTATACCCAATTTACATTATTGAGCAGAGCATTTCTAAGTTGGTCTATGGCATCTTATTCAGTTTTATGTTGACATCACAATTTTGTTTTAGTTTACAAAATTGTTGAATATCACTATTTATTATAAACATGGGATGAGTCAACAAAAGCATCTGTCATCACTCCTACAGAAACCTAAAATTGCTACAAACTATCAACAATCAGTTCTCCAATGGAATAAAATAAAAATTAAAGTAATTTCTCATCTTCCACAGGAATTCAATGGCATACAGATTGGTCACATTGGCTCTGATTCTGGATTCTGTGTGGGCTAATTTTCCCATATCTGCTAAAATGTTTCGATGTTTGTTACTATTCTCTGGTTCAAAAAGGCTAATTTTTACCTGCAACCTAAAAGTATTAATATTTCAGTTTCTACCAAAGAAATTTTATAACTGATTAAAAGCCTGTTCCCTAAATTGAGTACCCACTCTCTGTCAATGCTCAAACCATGGTCAGCCAAGATTTTTTGTGTGTTTGTTTTATAACACAACAACATATCTCAACATCTAGTGACTTCAAGAAGAATCAGTGGAGCAACATCACTAACAACAAATCATTTTGGTATTTTTACCTATTCTCATAGCTATAAAAATTGCCTTTTGTGATTTTTCTCATCTATCTAAAGTTTGACTAACAAGAATTCTGAATTTAATTCAACAAGTTGTCCTCTAGGTTTGACTTTTACTTCAAATATTCTGTTGTATGACTTTTGTTTCCCAATTTACTATTTCTAATCTCCTATTTGTATTTATTGTAGAAATGTGTAATTTTCTCGAAGGCAGCAAAGTGAATCTTTCTTTTGCATTTCCTCTACTAAACTATCCAACAACTTGTATACACACATATGGTCACGATCATCATCAAGATAATCTCCATGACCACTTCTGTAGCTGAGGAAAAACTAAGATTATATTTTCCTCTCCTATATCTCCTAAACTGTTTTTTTATATATAAAAAGTATTCATTATATTCCTGAACAAAATTATAAATCAAAAGTTTTTTAATATTGCAAATGGGCCACAAATGACCCGGAAAGATTTTGAGTAAAATTTGTAGAAATAATATTTATAACATACATTAAATCTTAAGTGTATAGCTGTGTTATTCAGATAATAATGATCATAATTATTAATAAAAATCATAAGAATTTTACATTTTGAATATAATTTGCATTTAACACAATTTAAAATATTCCATTTTCATATTTTTAATTATAAGAGCTTTGTAAATCTAATTGTACATTTAAATAGGGGAGTTTAGTAATCTATAATAATATCCTGATTATTACCAAATCTTTAGCAATCATTAATAATCAGACAGTATAATGAGTAAGAACTGATTACCCAATTGCTTTTTTTTTAATCTGATTATTTTCTAAAATAATAAATATGTGAATTTTGGTATTTTGCCTATTCTCACAGTTATAAAAATTGCATTTTGTGATTTTTCTCATCTATCTAAAGTTTGACTAACAAGAATTCTGAATTTAATTCAACATGTTTTCTACTCTATTCTCACCAAGGTCTGATTTTTGCTAAAGAAGATTGTATTTTTTATGTAAATACTACTGTCTCTTCTCATAAAAGGACTTCACATTCTCTCCTATTGACTTTTGTTGTCCCTACCTGTGAAAAGATTATGATGTTACATTCATTGATATTACTGTCAACCATAGAGTATTAGTTTATGGAAGACTTGGCATTTAAAAAAAAATGTGCATTGGCCATGTAACTTCTATGGTAAATGGAATGTGGGTAAGACTGATGGATGATACTTCTGAAAAGAAGCATTAAGAATCATTATGAGGCTCTGCAATCACTGATTTCTCTCTTGTTAAGCCAGTTTATCCTAAATACTCTCTGAAAGGAAGAAGCCACATAGACCAGTGTCCAAGGTGACCTATGAAATCATTTAACTTGAACTAGAAATACACATTTCTTGATTTCTTGTTGTAAGCCACCAAGATTTTTAGCTTGATTTTCATATCAGCATATTCTAGCCAAAGAAATTGATATGCCTGCATTTGGCTGCAGTTAATGCTGGGAAAAATTTTTACTTTGTGCAAAAAGATTTTAGAAGATATACATATACATACACATATAAGACTATTACATATACTTTACATATAACATACGTTTGACAGGTATTTTATGTCTAATTTTACATTTGATATACGTGAAAATTACATATATATTATTCCTTTAACTAAGTAGAGTAAACATTTTTTCATTGAATAATCATTTTGCTAGTTGTGGGAAATTTTTAAAAATATGGAAGTATTAATCATTAATATGATGACATTAGAAAGATCAACTTGCAACTACATATCAAATACTATTTCTTCTATTTCTGTTGTTAATTATCCAAGTTAATGTAAGCTGTTTTATGTTATATTAGCATCAGATGACTAAGGCAAATTCATGAATTTTGCTATATCTCTGGAAGTTTTTTCTTAAACTTACTGCGGAGTAAATTTTCAATAAATCTATGACATCAGCTATCCATTTCACTTTGAATAAATTTGCTAAACGTTTTACTTGTTGAAGTTATGTGACTTTTTCTATCTGCAATGAAGCAATAGATTGTTTTTTATATATAAAAAAAAGTCTAGGAGATGTAGGAGAGGAAAATATAATCGTAGTTTTTCCTCAGCTACAGAAGTGGTAATGGAGATTATCTTGATGATGATCGTGACCACATGTGTGTATACAAGTTGTTGGATAGTTTAGTAGAGGAAATGCAAAAGAAAGATTCACTTTGCTCCCTTCAAGAAAATTACACATTTCTACAATAAATACAAATAGGAGATTAGAAATAGTAAATTGGGAAACAAAAGTCATAAAACAGAACATTCGAAGTAATCTCTTCGAATCTCTTAATTGCTAAGAAATGTGCTTTTTTATATTTGCTGTTTTCAATGGTAATTTTTACTGGAATTTTAGAAAAGAAAAATAGAACAGAACAAACAAATCACAGCATATCATATGTACCAAGAGTTTCACAGAACTTTGTCTCAATTGTGAGCATGTGTTTATCGGGTGAGAGTACAAGATGTATTTTCCACTGTGGGCAATTGTGTACAAATTTGGAAAGCCACAAGTTTAAGATATGTAAGATACATACGTGTGCACATGGTCCTTTATCATCTATTTCATCAGCTATGTCCTTGATGCTTACCTAAAGCTGTAACTATGTACCCTATGTTGAAAATCTACCAGGTACCAAGTCCTATGCTAGATCATGCTGATAACCTCTTTGTTCTCCAGATGTACATAGTTCAGTGCAGTAGTGTTTTAAGTTGAAAATCTTTGGAGTGTCAATGTGCCAAATCTGAAACTATCTCTGCAGATGACTGAAATGCTTCTTCCCCTTGCAAACCCCATCATTCCCTATCCTCAATACAGCTTTCCCACTACACGTCTTAACTAAACCAAGTATTTACAAGGTGCTTGCAGAGTATGATCAAAGATAGGATTTTTTAAATTAAAATTTTGAAATCAGATATGTGTGTGTATATATAGAGAAAAATATACAGATACACAAACATATAGATATATATCCACATATATGATTTATGTATTTCTACTTACTTATATATCTATGTCTAAATCTCTATGTCTATACCTGTATCTTTAGCTCCAGCTATCTGGAGTCTCATTTATCTTCTATGATTTTAACTTAAGAGTAATATTTTAAGAAAGTGTTTGTCAACTGAATGTTTTCATTAGCCATATATTATGTAATACCTTGTAGTTTGCATATGTATACATGTACATATTTCATACATCATAGTTGGCATATGGTATATGTATCAAATGTATATAGTCTGTACATATATTCTATATGTACACATATTCAATATATCATATGTATATAATTTATTTTGTGTACATGTGCATACTCCACACGTGTAATTACTATATAAATTATGATATTTAAACCACAAATGCACAATTTTGGATTCATTGAATCTTACTAATTAAAAGGGCCTTGACTAGGCTTCTTAGATTACAGATAAAGAAGCTGATATCTCAAAAGTTGAAATTATTCCCCAGAGTTAATAATGGGAGAAACCTTAAGCCCAAGTTATGATTTCAATTTGATGTTCTTGCCACTTTATCATTCTCTTTCCTTCATGAGAGTCTAATAGGTCATTTCTAGAAATTCCAAACCTCAGTGGCTTTAAACTAATGCACATTAGTCTATTGGCTGTTTTAGAAAAGCCATCACTTTGTCTTGAGGTATCACCTAACACAAATTACTTCATAGTGGAGTTCTATACAAAAGAGTGCATACTATAAAGATTAGTTTATAGGTTGTTAAATTATATCAAATAAAAATGTGTGAGAATATTAAGGTTTAATTAACTTTCTATTTTTAATCTTTCTGGCTTTTTAAACATAAATGTATCACTTCACCACCACTGCAATTCCTTGCCAGGCTGAAAATATGAATAAATATGAATAATTTAGTACATGATGAAAATGTACTGTAGAATTCTTTCATTTAGTATATAAATATTGAGTACCAACTTTTTGGCAGTCCCTTATAAATGATGTCATATGACAAAATTAGTATTTCCAATATCCCTCTAAAATTATCAGTACTATAACTTTCAAGTGGACTTTATTCATTAGTTTATAAAAAGTGACAGTATATATAGGCTGTCATTTTCTCAGTGACAAGAGAGAACTGTTTATTAATAAAAATAAAGTTTTAAATATGCATAAAGTTCTCAAAGGGTTTGAATCATATTCTCTAAAACATGATCTATAAAATAGAATTGTGATATTTTACATTTAATATTATATTCTCAAAATCAGGCATGTAATGATAGCATTATAAAATATAGACTACTTTAGTAAAACATGCAAAACTCTTTCACAATCTTGTTTTTTAACATGGACATATTATTTTACATAAAAATAAATTTCAAAATAGAAGAATTAACATAGAAAAATGACACGCTATAGGCTAAGCGAAAAATAAGCCCTTTGAAAATGTAAAAACTTTGACAATATATATTGTTTGTTACAAATCCCTAATATCTTAATTATTTTCTCTATATATCCAATGTCTTTGTAAAGTATTATTTTTCTTTCTAACCAAATGACACATATTTTTTAAATCTCATTGAGGAAGATTTATTATTCACTAAGAATATAATCAGCATCCTTAACATTTATCATATATAATAATAATAACATTTAGTCATAAGACCCTGAATATTTCTTTACAAACTCTGCCTTGAATGTTTAAATGACTCTTAATCCAAGTCTCCTAAATTGTCGTAAAAATTAGGCTGATTCACTGTCCCTTTGAGACTGTGATATAAAAGCCCATCCATCACGATGTATCTAATTAAGAAACTAAGTTAAGTGGTGTTTGAACAAGATATTTGAAAATCTCAGGGGACCAGACAATTGAATTGGTATTTCAGACATATCAAATTAGTTAATGATTTGGGGAAACTTTATTCTTCAAGAGTATGTAAATTAAAAAAGAATAATGAAATTCATTAAAGCTTGGTATCAGGGAGAAAGGAGGACCCTGTGCACCATTGCATGTAATTATAAGTACCTGCTTCATTCAGATAGAAGGACAGGAGGCTGGGGAAACAATAAAAGCAATTTGGAAAGATTAATTTTCATATTAAACATAGATAATTATAATTATTTTTCTTTATATTTTTGGGGTATCCTTCTCATAATTGACAAATCCATATTTGGTAATCAGGCCTGTTTTCCATTTTCATTTCACCGTATGAACTTGTAAGATAAATGTCTTGCCATTCAAAATGACAATAGATATTGAATTTTCTCTTGAAATTTAACGAAGTATTTTATTTATTTTGTCAGCCTATTTTGATACTGAAAGAGGCAGAAGAATAAAACTATACTGTTTTATCCAAAGCATGGAATGAATAGAATATTAAATGTCACCGAATAAAGAGCTAGACTGGGATATGTGTTCAAAATGTAAGCAAAACCTTTTCTTATTTTCGAAAGCATTATACTGATATTTCTTTTGAGGCATATAAAATAAGAATGCAACCAATGATACTATTTTATTAAATAAAATAGTTTCATCCACTTTTGAATAATTTCTGGAATGAAGCTTCATCACAAGATTTCATTTTTTAATGTACCATTTTAAAAGCTTAAACTCTGATAAATTACAAAATGTGTTTTCAAAACTAGGATACTGTAGAACATGCCCGTATTATAAAAATAATATACTCTTTTTAGACTTCTATCTAGAAAAAGGAAATATCACTGCAGAAATATCAAAGCCAACTGTTGATTTGGACCAGTGATACGACATTTAAAAATAAAATATTTTAGCAGACTACAGAACATTATCAGATATCCTCTTGATGCCCCCCTCTCCCTTTCACTTCCCTTGATAGTCCCTCAAATCCAATATATTCTACAGTAAATCTTGGACATTTATGAGGTTTATACATTTATTTTTTAACCTCTGAAGCAAGAAAATTGTAAGCATTTACAAAATAGCATTTATCATATCCAAGAGTTGAATGTTGGAATCATCAAATTGCTATGGATCAAAATCAAAAGGGATAAAAATAGAGTAGCTAAAGTATTCATGTCTCAGTTGGTTCTCATTAAGATGCAAAGTATTCAATGTCACACATTAAAGGAAAACTGGAAAATATATTCCTAAAATAGAAATGGTGTTTCTAAAGAAAAATAGATCCTAAAATAATAAATAATCTAGGATGTGAACAAAGGTTTATCAGTAAGGTTTTTCATTGCAGTAGTGAGAATGATGACTAAACAATAGGGGGAATGGTTAAATATACTATGGTAAATCCATTACCTGCAATATGCACTGATTAAACAGGATTTGGAAGAATATTTAATGACAATCCATGTAGAATACTTATGATTTAATATTATGTGTGAAGAAATTATAATTTGAGAAAAAACACATACCATATGATTCTGAATTCATTTTTAAAATTTTATAATTATATTTATACATAGAAAAAAGACTGAAAAATGCCACACATTGTTAAATCAAACTCTGAGTTTGAATTAACTAATATTACTTCTGTTCTTTACTGATTCTCATTTTTCCTTTTTCTATTAACTTATATTAGTTTTTTGGAAAAATCAACAATAAAAAGTAGTCCTTGCAAATTGTTTTTCCTTGTGAAAAGTATGCTTTCCAAATAATAATGCTGGGTGTTAAAAGCATCATGTTATAACAAATTTATTTTCCCCATTATGTAAAGAGGATACACTCTATTCTACAGTCAAAAGCGCACACACACACACACACATATTCAATTTTAGTTTGTAATATTTGATAAAAAATAAGCAGTATTTACATTTCATGATGAACTTCTGTCACACCACTTATGCTGTTTTATCACCATTGTTGTAGATATTGTGATTATCTTCAAGTTCCATTTTATCTAACCAAATTTTGACCCTATCACAGGCTCTTTGGTGATCTAAGCCAGTCAAGGTAATGCCATTCCCTTGCCTAGAGTCATTATGTCAAAAAGCAACCTCCAATTTACATTAGTGAATATTTGGAATTCCTCTACCCAGCATGATTACTTCAGTGGTGTCCACGTAGGCTAAAGTGGCACAATAAAAGCAAGGATTAGGCAAAAGTTCCTATTTAGAAGACCTTAGAGGATAGTAGGTCTGACAGTATCCCATCACCTAACTAACCCATGCCTGAAACTCAGGTTACAACTACATGAAACCCAGAGTATTTCAACTTCCTAAGATAATAATAAAACTTTATTGTTTAAGGCAATTTAACTTTGATTTTCTGTTACATATAATTATGTGCATAACAACTGAAACAATATCACAAATTCAATGTTATAGTAAAGTTATTAAACTTTGTATCCAATATATTAAACTAGGTGTCTGATCATGAGCTAAAGCCTTTAAAATTATAGGATTTATTTTTAAACTATAGCACAGGAAACTAGTAATATGGGTATGACCATCTCCTGACACACAAGAGATGTAAATTCTGCCACATTTGAGGTGCAATATGGCTAGCATCATTTTTTTTGGCATGGATATGGTTATGTTTTACAGTCAGCATTCTATTTTATTTCTGAAATAACATTATTCAGTTGGAAGAACATATGTAATGCACAGGTTGTTAATTTCAAACAGGTTTATTTTGAAGAGAATGTTTACATGCTTAACTATAAATTTTAGTAGTAGAACACGTCTATAAACTTTCAAACAAAGCTATTTTCATTTTCTTTAGATTGCAATGTTGTGTTCCTGATATAATATAGCTTAACAGTGAGTATATTTAACTACATTGAGTTAAAATTCTCATTGCATCTAAAACCTGGTGAAAAGATATTTTTTAAAATGGAATGCTGTGTACCACTAGCCATGTCTTAATGGTTTCTGAAGTGTAGTGTGCAAATATTCTAACTAAATGCGTTTGCATTTTTAATGACTTAAGAGTCATTCTAAAATCTGAGATCAAAATTTAATAAAATAACACATGATTTTAAAATGTTTGGTATTTTGAATCTGATTGTCTTAGAAAGAAGTCACATTAATTAAACTAGCAAACAGAGTAAGGATAATTCTGGAGGGCAGAACTAAATGCCCATAATATATCCACAGGGCTAAGCATTGTTCTACTAGAAAGAATAAGAAAGAACAGCAGCCATTACCTGATTCTACCTGGGAGCAACCTCCTAGTGAAGCAATGTTGCGTGTGAAACACTTTCCTTTTTAAACCCAACTTTGTGATTTCTCTTTGTTAATCCGTTTTATGAAAAATTCACAGGTCTGCTATGTGGATATAGTAAAACATACCTTTCATATTAATATCAACTTTTTTATAAGAATTTCCCAAAACTTTCAAGTGAAGCTAGATTTTACTTCAGAAATAAATGGTGTTTTCATGATGAAAAAAAGCAAGTAAGCACAAATTTTAAAAACTAAAATTCTTCATGAGTTCATTTATTTCCTGATGGTGTTCACCAGGGATATGCTTATCAAAACGAGAAGAGAATCATATGGAATACTAAATAATCACTGTAATTTTATTTTAAAATGTGGTATGAGGCCTGAAATTAAAATTCAATATTAAGTCCTTCCTTGATACCTGGGGAAACCAGGAAGCCTTCAAACGGCCAAACCACCAGTTTCCCTCCCCCTTCCACCCCCTGGATAAGATCCCCTAGCCAAATGATGCTTCTTTTCACAAGGAAAAGCACAGTGCTTGCTTATCCCTGAGTAGTGAACTTAAGTTATTCTACACCCAGAAGAATTATTCAAATAAATCTGTGGTAGTCAAGGTTACCTCATCCCCTTGTTACTACAAAGCCTGCTTCCCACAGCCCCTGTTCACTCTGTTCCTGAGTTCTAACCCTATATGGCCCTGCGTGGAGGGCAGTGCCCTCCTCTCCTAGGATGCAAGTGACTAATAAACTGCCATCTCATCTGTATGATGTCAGGAGTGTGTGCCCATCCACTGTGTACTATTTGTGTGAGGATGCTACCCTCACCTATGGGGTGAAGATTAGCATTTCAGAACAAAAGATTCAGAATATTAAAATGCTAGCTGTCATTCAAACCATGAGACTGCTTCCATGTGTTTTAAAAAGCACCACAACATTGTTGTTTCTTCGACTGAATTTGATTTTACGGTCTGTTCATATCGCAACCTAGAATTTTCTTGTTTTCATGTTCTTCATACCTTCTTACTGTGCCCACACTCCATGGCATTGTTAATTTAGAGTGCCTGATGTTCCAGTTATAGAGTTGGAGGGAAATCTGTGTCATTCAATCTTTATGACAAGTAAATATTCTTGCTCTGATTGGGTTGATTATTGTGCACTTACATTCGACGAAATGTATGCATTTGTGTATTGTGTATGATAGTAGAATAACGGTGTGACAGCGTAAGATGCCTGCTGCATTGCTCATGTTACTCTGAAAACACTGGAATACGTATTTACCCTTCAAGGATATTATTTTTTTTTTTTTTGCATTTCTCTGAGCAGGTGATATTTCTTTTCAAAGGGTGCAATACCACCATGAGATGAGGTAATATGACAAACCTTTGTAAGAAGAATCTCTTTATTGGATAAGGTTAGCAAACTAAGGTTGTCAGAGATTGTATTACACTATCCCTTGTGTGTGCTTGCAGTGAGATTGTTAGAAAAGATCATTTTATAAAAGTAAAGAATAAATCGCTGTACTCTCTCTCCAAAATCCTTTTCAAAATAGATTTGACAGTTGAGTGATTATATCTCTAATATGGACTGTGCTAGGATATGTGAGATTAAAAACTCAGGAGCTTCAACACAAGACACTGAACAAAAGGGGTCAACAGAAACATGGAGCCCCCCCAAAGTGAGAACAGATAACTAATCAACTTAACTCTGCCCTCAATACATAGAGGTTAATATCTGTACCTTCAACAGATTTTGTTGTTCAGGTTTTAAACCATATAGTTTTTTCTCCTATAAAGATCCTATCAACTTCTTCAAGAAAGAAAAAAAATCAATAACATCTGAATGTAGGAAGATCTACCTGTAGAAATAAAACTTGCTGATTCCCTTTGCATTTCTAAAAGAGCTGTTAGAGGGAAATGTGTGAGAAATAGTGTTTGTCTTATTAATATTTAGACTTTAGGGTTTAGAACCTCAGGGAAGATAGCTAAAGAAAGAAAAGATGAAATATCAAAACAAATATGTTCTATTAAAAGTTACACATGCATGGGCTTCTCGCCACATTTTACTTTATAGAATGATTTGCATTCAAAATAACAGGAACCATACACCCCATGTGATTAAATAATACAAATCAAAAATTAATTATCTTCTGAAAAGATAACTCAAAAAATCTGCCTCACATCTAAAGTTTTAGCCTTCAGCTAATTAACTGCCTTACAAAGGAATATTATTAATAAAGAGAATTTTGCCAAAGAAACATAGATGTAGAACAAACTTCTATAACTCAAAAGTGACATAAACTATTGCAATCTGTTCACTGTAATCAGAATTTAGATAATTGTATGGTTAATTCGCTATTTTGATTGCCAGAATACTAAAGAAGTAGAGCTGTGATTTTTTTGACCATTGCTTTCAACCTTGCATTGTTTTCCCCCCAACTTATATGCAGAGTTTCTTCTTATATTACAACTGAGGCATGCACACTTATTACTCTCTTTCTTGTCTTTCATTGTAGGCCATTAGCCAAATATGGAATGTCAGCCCTCCCATTCTTATCCCCACAAAAACATGTCTTCTCTTCCATCAGAATAGTATTTTTAAACAAAGAACTTACTTTGGGATCACATGAAACATTGATTCATATGTTTATAAATTATAGGTGCCCAAGTACTAACTTGGGCATACCAAATCAGTACATTGAATAGAGTAGGATCCAGCATGTATATTTTTCAACAATCCTTGGTTTAAAAAGCATGCTCTAGAGAGCAGAGATAATTATAAGCTCTTGGCAGCTGGAGTCCTCCTGCTGGGATTATCTCTGTTGTTGTTTGCTCTGCAGCCTGAGCACCTCTTTTGATAACAGGTGTGGTAGGCCCACTGCCTGCAAAAGTAGAGACCAATGCCAGCATCCTGGAGCGAGGGTCTTTACTGATGCTGTTACTCTTTTCACACCATTAATTCTGGCCTGTGGCCGAAGAAGGAATCCTGTTTAAAAGGGGAAAATTTTCAAAACCAAAAATTTTCAAACTCTCAGTTATAATTTAAAGTCTGAATTCCCAATGAATAAAGCTCCCTATCACACTTATTATTAGCTTCTTGTTTGTACTGTTTGCTTGTACTATGGTCACACATTGGGTCTACTCAAGAAAACAGGAAAAAAAGATAAACTTCCAGCAATAATGCAATACACAGTGAATGCTGAAGCCAGCAGTCATGACAGCAGTCAATAGTGCAAGTCTGTGCTTAGATGCTGCCCTAGAAGGGGAGCAAAAGCAAAGGTGACTAAAAACAAAAGTGGGTAAGCACAAGTGAGGTTTGTAGTAACTGGTGACTCTCACTGACATTTGTCATTTATGTGATGGTCCGTTGAGTAGTATTTTCATAACAGGTGAAATTTCCATGTGTCGTGTCTCTCACAAATAATAGAAGGAAGGATTTGAATTCTCAGACACCCTAGCAAATAAAAGATGGTTATATGACCTACATGCTAATCAGGCACACAGAAACATGGCTCATAGTAGGTAACTGGTGGCAAACACTTTGTATAGCAACTCCTGTGTTGCTAGTGTAGTTGGCAACAGAGAACTTGAAGAACGTCAGGAGTCATGTGATTTTCTTGTTGAGGCAGAAGTGAAATTGTTGCAGCCATTGGTATAGAAAGTGGTTTTATACAAGTGAAGACATTTCTTTTTGTGCTTGACAGGGGGAAAGGCAACACTAGCTGTTTTCTCAAGAGGCCAATTCTCTGGCTGGACTTGGGGTAGTGTTTCTGGAGGAAAAGATTATGTTTCTATGTATGATCCTCTTCCTAATATTATTTAACAAATCCTAGCTTTCAGTAAATGAGACAGAGTGAATTTTCTTGTTGCCACTAAGGTGATAAAGCATACACAAGTGGGAATGTAAGAGGTTTCAAGCAATAGAACTTTAATTAAATTGGTGGTTATCTGGTCAGTTCAGTCCCATAGATAGTAGGAACACAGCTTGCATGGGTGCTAGCATGAGACTTTAACACATGACATACAGTGGCAAAATAAATAAATACATTTATTGTAAGTACTATGAATAAAATAGTTGTTGAAAGCAAGGCTATGAAGAGATCAAGAGGTTATTCATTTAATACTACATTAAACTTTCTTATATAAGAATGTAATTAGTCTGTGATTTTAATTGTGTAGGAAGGCTTACAGAAAAGAAACTGCATAGTCAAAATTTTAAACTCTCAGATCAAGGCATAGTCTGAGAACAATAAAATTTGTATGAGTATTCTAAAGAATCTCCTGATATTTACTGCCAGGGCATTAATATAGCCAAAAATTAAATTCAACAATTGATACTGTAAGTTGTTGGACATTCATTTATTTTTTATCTAAACAGTGGCCACATTCCTTAAGGAAACTGAGGGCATTATTGAGGAAGAATATAACTCTGTGGACTTCATTGAACAGAAGGAAGACATGTGATACGGTTTCGATCTGTGTCCCCACCCAAATCTCATGTCAAATTATAATTCTCAATGTTGGAGGAGGGGCCTGGTGGGAGGTGACTGAATCATGAAAGCAGACTTCCCCCTTGCTGTTCTCAAGATACTGAATGAGTTTTCACAAGATCTGGTTGTTTAAAAGTGTGTAGCACATTCCTCTTCCCTCTATTCCTCCTGCTCCAGCCATGAAGGATATGCCTGCTTCCCCTTTACCTTCTGACACAATTGTAAGTTTCCTGAGGTCTCCTCTGCCATGCTTCCTGTACAGCCTGTGGAATCGTTAGCCAATTAAACCTCTTTTCTTTACAAATTATCCAGTCTCAGGCAGTTCTTTATAGCAATGTGAGAATGAATGAATACAGTATGGAAAGATTCAGATCAAATTTCCCTGAATCCACAAATTTCACTAAGCTTCATTAACCTCCTCCTCTGTAAAATGAGGCTGCTCTTTCCTTGTTTTAAGACCCTGTGAAAAACCTTCCTGAGACAGCTACCTGGCAAGAGAAATCCAATTCTTCTTATGTCCTATTCAACATGCCACCTTGCTAATCTTATAAATAGAGTCTAATACCAGCATGAGTCTGGTGTGAGGAAGGAAACACTGAGAAAATCAAGAAAAGGTTTGCACAGCAATATATACAATTACAAAATTTTTCTAATAAGTTAGTTGAAAAATGGAATATGTAAGTCAGTAGATTCTAAAGATGCTAGACCGAAAAGGAAGAAATAGAATTTCAGATGTGATTAAATTTATTGATATAGATGCAAATACTAGAGATTCTAAAGTAAATGTGTTAACACAAAGATCTAAAGTAATTGATTTATAAATAGTTACCTGAATAATATTGTATTAATTGGTGACTTTACTAAATAAAACTGGAATACAAGAAATTTCCTGATTTCTGTGATTTGAAGAGTAAGAAATATTAGAACAGACATATTATATGTAGCTTTCTCTACCAACTCTTAACTATGACCCGTAGGAAGCCACTGAAAACATTTTAATCAAAAAGACATTGAGAAAGATATCAAAGAAGGAAAGACCAGTTTCTCAGCAAAGTACTTTACTGACTGTTCTGTTTAAGCAAAGAAAGTAGATGTATGATGAGATTTCCACTGAAAATGATTTCTGAGAACAAGTAACAGATTTTAACTTTAGAGGCAAAAAGTGGTCAGTCACAGTAAAAAGCAGCAGGAATTTTTACAATCTACCCATCTGACAAAGGGCTAATATCTAGAATCTACAAAGAACTTAAACAAATTTACAAGAAAAAATCAACCCCATCAAAAAGTGGGCAAAGGATATGAACAGACACTTCTCAAAAGAAGACATTTATGCAGCCAAAGAGACATGAAAAAATGCTCATCATCACTGGCCATCAGAGAAATGCAAATCAAAACCACAATGAGATACCATCTCACACCAGTTAGAATGGCGATCATTAAAAAGTCAGGAAACAACAGGTGCAGGAGAGGATGCAGAGGAATAGGAACACTTTTACACTGTTGGTGGGACTGTAAACTAGTTCAACCATTGTGGAAGACAGTGTAGTGATTCCTCAAGGATCTAGAACTAGAAATACCATTTGACCCAGCCATCCCATTACTGGGAATATACCCAAAGGATTATAAATCATGCTGCTGTAAAGACACATGCACTTGTATGTTTATTGCAGCACTACTTACAATAGCAAAGACTTGGAACCAACCCAAATGTCCATCAGTGATAGACTGGATTAAGAAAATGTGGCACATATACACCATGGAATACTATGCAGCCATAAAAATGATGAGTTCATGTCCTTTGTAGGGACATGGGTGAAGCTAGAAACCATCATTCTGAGCAAACTATCGCAAGGACAGAAAACCAAACACCGCATGTTCTCACTTACATGTGGGAATTGAACAATGAGAACACTTGGACACAGGGTGGGGAACATCACACACTGGGGCCTGTCATGGGGTGGGGGCAGTGGGGAGGGATAGCATTAGGAGATATACCTAATGAAAATGACGAGTTAACGGGTGCAGCACACCACCATGGCACATGTATACATATGCAGGTTGTGCACATGTACCCTAGAACTTAAAGTATAATGAAAATAAAATAAAAGCAGCAGGAATCTTTTCAAGTGCCTGCTAGATCATGGAATCTCCAGGACAAAGATAAATGGTCAGACACTGAACTGTTCATCTTTATCCCTCACCTATAATAAAACAAAAAAAAATCCCTAGAAAATGGAAGTCTTACCCAAACCATCAAAATAGCTATAGTTTTAAACTTAATTTCCCAACATAAATTTACATAATAAAAATTCAATGAATGAGAACTCTGATTTCAGCTCGGACATGTAAAAAGCTTGGAAGTTGTCACTCCTATTCTTATAACAAGAGAAAACCTCAGCAACCTAAAAATCAATAACTTGTTTTAGACCTGTCAGAAAATTGAGGTCACAGGCAACTGCCACTGAGAAATCTGGAGAGATGGATGAATACAGAGAATCACAGCCAAGATCAGCTTACAGCTTACTTGGAGCAGAAGCTGCTGGATCTGTAAACTGGTAGGAACAATTAAAAAGTAATTTTGACTAATTGCTGGAGGCTGAGTTTAGATTAGCTTGAGAGTGAGAAACTCGTATGGGTCCACTCTTAGGTGAGGTCTCAACATCTTCATGAGTTTTATTTCTTTGAAACACACCATATTCTCAAGGTGAAGATCCTAGACAAGAAAAAAATTATTATTTTGAAAGTACTCAGAGCATTTGCCATAACAGAGGCCTATTTTCAAAAAGAAATTTTACTAAGCCTTAGCTGACCTAGAGTAGGGCATTTAACAAACTTCAAACCCATCTAGCTTTCCAGTTTCACCAAAAGAAAGAAAAAAAAATAGCTGAGAAACATTTCCAAAGCCCAGAGACTCTGACTGCAAATAAAATAATATTTTATCATAAGATTATGGAAAACTTCCCTGACTCATACCTTACTACCACATTAAAAGGACTCTAGTATAATAACACTAGATTACAACTGAGAGTTGCAAAATAGAGATAATCGAAAAAAGAATCTTAGAGAAACCAAAGGCAAAAGGAGAAAAAACAAAATCCTGGGGAAAACTGAAATCTCTGACACCTACGTCTATAATAAATATTAAACGCAGCCCAAATCCTAGCCAGATTTACATAAACTTCATAATAAAAGACTCAGTTACCTCAATTTCTATGACCAAATATATCATCATGTGTGGCTTTCAACAAAAAATTACAAGATATACTAAAAGGCAAGAAAGAAATACAGTATGAAGAGACAAAGCAAGAATCAGAACCAGGCTCAGATATGACACAGATGTTGAAATTATTTGGTATGGAATTTAAATATGTTAAGAGCCCTAATAAAATTAATAGACAACACTGAGGAGCAGATGAGTAATGTAAAAAAGAGATGGAAATTCTGAGATAGTCAATAGGAAATACTAGAAATCAAAAATGCTATAACAGAAATGAAGAATAACTTTGATGGACTCATTAGGAAATTAAACACAACTGAGGAAATAATCAGTGGGCTTGAATGTATATCAATGTAAATTTTACAAACTAAAATGTAAAGAGCAATAAAAATTAGAAAAATATTACAGCATGTCCAAGAACTATGAGACAATTTCAAAATGTATAGAACACACATGTGTTATTTGAATACTAGAAGAAGAAAGGATCAAAAGAAACATTCAAAATAACAATGATCAAGAACTTTCCAAATTGATAACAAACACCAAATCACAGATCTAGGAAGCTCAGAGAACATAAACCAGAGAAAAAAATCAAATAAATATTCACCTAAACCTATAACACTTTAAAAGCAGAAAACAAAATATAGAAAGACAATCTTCGAAGAAGCTGAAGCAGGGATAGAGAAGTTAAGGGGAGGGGAATGGTGGATACCATACCTATAGAGAAACAAGGATAAGAATTACATCACCTTCTCCTCAGAAATTATTCAAGCAAGAAGATAGTTGCATGAAATAAAGAACAAGGACTATTATCAGAAATAGTAGGAAATACTGTATAGTGACTGTAACCAAATGCATACTTGGCTGCTTGCCATTTGTTAAACCAAATGAACAAGGACAAGATGCAATGAAAGGAAACTGACTTTATTCCAAAAGCTAGCAGATGGAGACATGGCCAGACTCATTCCATAAAGGAACCATTTCAAATTTGGGGTTGAGAGGAAGTGTTTATAAAGGGAAACTTGATATGAGGGGCATGCAGGAATAGCAAGAGATGTTCTTGCCATAGAATGTGGCTTTTTTCATAGATTATCTTGAGTTGCCATCCCATCTGGTGTATGAGCAGGAGCCATCTTGGGTACAGCTGGGTTGTAAATTAACTGCAGCCTTGAGGTAATCTCTAGGTGGGGGATAATTATACAGTTGCCTGGATTGTTTCAAGAATTAGCCCCTGGGACTTCTAAGTAATCACATAATTAAATAAGGAAAACATTGTGCAAGGGAGTGCCTGGCAGCAAAAGGAAAGCAAAGGTTATTATATTATCAAAAATGAAGCAAATGAAAAAGAGACAACTTTAAATGCGGCATTCAGTTATGTGATAAACAAATCTAGTCTTCAAGAAAATATAACAATCCTTAACACACATGCTACTAACAACAGAGGGTCAAAATACATGCGTCAAAAATGGATATAATAACAAAGAGAAATATAAGACAAACCCACGAGTATACCTGGAGACATTCACAGCCCTCTATCAGCAATTGGCACATTCAAAAGAAAGAAAATAGGTAAAGATATAGTTGAATTGAGCAGCACCATCAAACAGTTTGAGCTAATTGGCTTCTATAGGATGCTTTAGCCAACAACAGCAGAATACACAATCTTCTCAAGCTGATATAAATCTTATTTCTAGGCCATGAAACACAGCTTTACAATATTAAAAGACCATAAAGAGTATGCTCTCAGACTATATAATAAACTAGAAATCAAAACCAGAAAGATGGAAAAATTCCAAAGAGCTTGGACATTAAGGATAATACTCCTAAGTGAAACATAAGACAAAAAACACATCTTAAGGGAAATTAAGAAGATTTTGAACTGAATGAAAATGCAACTTAACAAAGCGTGTGGGACGCAGCAAAAGTACTGTTTAAGAGAAGTTTATAGCCCTGAATGCATATATTAGTGTAGAGGCCCAGGACTCTCTGAAGACTTGCTGACAAATCAACTCACAAAAGACAGATTAATTGGAGAAAAGGCACACATATTTATTTAATGTCTACACATGGGAGCCTTCAGAATGAAGACCCAAAGATACAGGGAAAATTTTTTCATTTCCATGCTTAGGTTCAGTAAAGTCTGGACAGCCATACAGGAATAGGATTGGACAAAAAGTGTATGATCTTATGTTAATAAGCTTTCTGGGGAAATCCAGCAAAGTCAGTCTGTCTGGATTCCTCTTGGCCTCTCAGAGCATGTATTCCTTTCCTTCTGGGTGTAGGGTACAGCCTTCTTTGGCATGGAGACTGATATCCAAAGTATACACAGATTATAAAAATTTGAGTAAAAATAAAAAGCAATTAAAAAGTTAGCAAAAGTTCTGGACAGACACCTCATCAAAGAAGATGTACAGATGGCAGATATACATAAGAAAAGACATTCAGTATCAAATGTCATTAGAAAATTGCAAATTAAAACAACATTGAGGCCCCCGCTACATATCTATTAGCATAGCTAAAATTTAAAAAACTGACAATACCAAATTCTGGTGAGGATGTAGAACAACAGAAATGTTCATTCGTTACTGGTGAATGCAAAATAGTACAGTCATTTAGGACGACAGCTTGGCAGCTTCTTACAAAACAAATCAGTTTTAGCATATGATCCAGCAATAGTACTCCTTGATATTTACCCAAATGAACTGAAAACTTACGTCATCATAAAATACTGCAAATGAATGTTTATAGATTCATAATTCATAATTTTGTTTATAAGTGCCAAAAATTGGAAGCAAGCTGCTCTTCAATTGGTGAATGTTGAAACAAACTGTTGTATATCCATACAAAATATTACTTACAGATATAAAAAAAGAGCTATTCAGTGATGAAAACACATGGAGGAACCTTAAGCGCGTATTGCTAAATGAAATAGGACAATGTGAAAAGGGCACATACTGTATGATTCCAAATATATGACCTCATGTCCAAGGTAAAAGTACAGGGATAGAAAAAAATCAGTAGGTGCCAGGAGTTCATCAAAAATTGGAAGAATAAGTGAAGCACAGCGGATTTTTAGGCAAAAGAAACTGTTCTGTGTGATATTGTAATAGTGCATACATTGCATTACGCATTTGTCAAGAACCACACAAGTGCACAACAAAAAGATAGGATTCTAATGAAAACTATGGACTTCAGTAAATAATGTTTTAATACTGATTCATCAGTTGTAACAAATGCACCATACTAATGTGTGCAGGAGTTGCTGACCAAAGTCAGAAGAAACATACAGCCAGTCCAGAGACTGAAGTCAACAAAAGTTTGTGTGTGTGTGTGTGTTTTTTAAGCCACTAACATTGGGGTGGTTTGTTATGCAAATATTGATAACTGTGGCACAATGTATCATCTCTTAGGTCATAAACATTGATGCATGAAGTTTGTTCTGACAAACAATCCCTTTGATATAACATGTAATAAAACTAAACTAATGATGTAATCAAATTTGAGATGGAAAATAAAACTTTGGCTCAGTGCAGTGTCTCATTCCTGTAATCCCAGCACTTTGGAAAGCCAAGACAGGAGGATTCCTTGAGACCAACAGATGGAGACCAGCCTGGGCAACATGGCGCAACTCTGTCTCTATTAAAAATAGAAAAATTAGCTGTGCATGGTGGCGTGCACCTGTAGTCCCAGCTACGCAATAGACTGAGGTGGGAGGATAACCTGAACCCAGGGAAGTTGAGCCTGAAGTGGGCCATGATCATGCCATTGAATTCCAGCCTAGAGAACAGAGTGAAACCCTGTAAGAAAAGAAAGGGAAGGGAGGGGAGGAGAGGAGAGGGGAGGGGAGAGGAGAGGAGGGAAGAAAAAGACAAAGAAAAAGAAAAGAAAAGAAGAAAAGAAAACTGCAACCCCATGTGAAAGAATTTTACAAAGTCTGGGTCTGTTTGAATAAGAAAATCATTGCTCATGACACTATATTGACAGTGGTTTTTGTGCAATGCCTTTAAACATCTTACAGTAATAGTTTAGTTATCTTCAGTCCCAGATATAGTTGAAAAAATGTGAGATATTTGTGGCTATAGAGAAAAAAGAAACAGCAACAGTCCTTAAGGATGTGAGCATCTAAAAAAGAGTTGAACAAATGCATACATGTGTAGAATACAATGTAGTATGACAAATATTATAAAGAGATAAACCTAGGTAAAACCAGAAGCATTGAAGATTAGTATTTAATCTAACAGTTAGAACATAGTCTGGTGAACCTGGGCAGCATGGCATCCCAGATGGAGGGATGTGTGCGCTGGAATTAGGGCTGTTAGAGCATGACACAAAATTGTCATCTTCAAATGCTTTACTCTGACTCTACCGGGGAAGTCAAGGTGAAGAGGGACAAAAGGTAAGTTTGGAAAATAGAGGCCAGTTCATAAAGAGCCTTCGGTGGGATACTAACGACCTCAAATCTTATCTTGAATTGCCCTGAAAGCTATTGAAGGATTTTAAGTAAGAAATTACTTCATCAGATTATTTCTTTCAGAAAGATCGCTGTGTATAGTAATGTGAGGATTGTATCAGAGCAGGAAAATGAGTTAGAAGATATTTTTGAAATCCAGGCTAGACACCCTGAAAGGCAGGGAGGGTCATGTTTTCTGAAGAATGAGGAAAAGTGGAAGAAAATCAATGAGAAAGATTTAAAACATCAAGCCCGTTTAGATATAAAATATAGGGAGGTAGATTCAAAGAATACAAAGGAAAGCATAGAATTTAATTAGATTTTAAGCTTATTATAAGATCTGTTACATCAGAAGTATCTAAAAGACATTCAAATATAGAACAATATTACAAAGAATGAAAAAGTGAATAAATGAATAAGATACCTAGTAGTTTAGCAGATGATTCCACAGAATATTCTAGGCTGCAAAAAAATTTGGTTGTTATTAACCTATTAGCAGCATTTCAATTAATTGAAATAGGAGAAATTATCAAGGAAGATTATTAAGTGCTCACTATGTCCGAGGTACTATTTTAACTGCATTTATATGTATTTTCTCATTTAATTCTTTTGACAAATTCTACAATTTTACAGATGAAGAAACTGAACAATAAGGCTGATACTTATACAGACAAAAGCCTTGAAATATTGCTTTTCCTCTTTTTATACCTGAATTAATTTAGCTTTCTGAATCCAATAAAATCATTATAATCATGGGACCTTTGGTGTGGGCTTCAATTCTTGGAGGATTTAGTATCATCCGATAAAGCAATCAATTTATAGGAATTGTGAAACTGAAAAAATATTTGGACCTGGAAGTCATTGTTAATGAGAAGTGTGTCATTCTTTGTTTTACTGTATTTTATTAATAATAAGATTTTGGGCCAGGAGCAGTGGTTCATGCCTGTATTTCCAACACTTTGAGAGGCCAGGGTAGGAGGATTGTTCAAGACCAGCCTGTGCAACAAATCGAGATCCCATCTCTCAAAACCAAAAAAAACCCCCAAAACAATTAGGTGAGTGTGGTGACATGTTCCTGTGGTCGCAGCTACTTGGGATGCTAAGGCAGAAGGATTGCTTGAGTCCAGGAGGTGGGGGCTGCAGTGAGCTATGATCACGCCACTGCACTCCAGCCTGGGTGACAGAGCAAGACCCTGTCTCAATAATAAAAATAATAATATTTTGCTCACAAATTTTTAAAATATATTTTCACACATAAGATACAGAAATGGAGAGATATATAAATAAATTTTAACACGGTGTTACTAGTTATTTGTATTTTCTATTATTGCTATAATCTCTAAGAGACTAAGGATTATAATTACTGTCACTTAACTCCTCTGATTCACCAAACATATATAATTACAGAATTCATGGGAAAGAGAAGGAAAAAGCAAGGGGCAAAGATTGGTGTTGGAAAACAACTTAGGAGAAGTGGATGCCACAACTGAGGAGTAAAATGTTAGAAATAAAAGCAAAGAATAGCAGACCCTATAGCCCCACAGATACGAGTTTGCTTTCAAAGACAGAATCACGACATGGCAACAGGGAAGAAAATGCTATAGTCCAGTGATTCTCAACTGGGAGTGACGTTACCTGAGAGGGAACATTTATCAATGTCTGGAGGCTATTCTGATTTTTATGACTGGGGGATTGTCACGTACTACTGATATCTAGTAGGTAGAATCCAGGGATGTTGTCAAACATCCTACAGTGCACAGGACAGCTCCCCACAACAAAGAATTATCCCATCTAAAATGTCAACAATGTCACTGCTGAGAAACACTGCTGCAACCTGTGGTTCAATTTGGAAATAGTTTGAATAAATGTTCAATTCAAAATAAATAACTGACTGCTATCAAAAAACTCTTCAGCCAGAAAACATAGTTACTATTGAAAGTTGATTTTAATCATTTGTAAATTATACCACAATTAAAGAGAAAAAAATCATTAAAATCAATAAACTAAACCATCTAATAATACCCTAAGTAGTGAAAATAGTTTCTATCTATATCAAAAATCATTTTATTATGCTTTTAAATCAGAATTTTTTTGCCAGACATGGTGGCTCACACCTGCAATCCTAGCCTTTTGGGGGGTTAGGCAGGAAGATCTCCTGAGGTCAGAAGTTTGAGGCCAGCCTGGACAACATAGCAAGACTCCGTGTCTATTTAAGAAAAAGAAAAAAAAAAGTAAACTTTAGTTAAAAGTAAGTTTGAAGAAGGTGAAGTCAGGAATTAATATTTTCTTTTATTAAGAAATAAAATGATCACAAAGAACTGAAATTCAGTAAGTAGAACATCAAGTGTATAAAGAGTAATTGCAATAAATGTAAATTGATAACGTTATTATATTAAGAAAATTTCATTTTCATTTTTCTTCCGTAGAGTCCATGCCAGTTAGAATCTATCTCCTCTTCCCTCGATCTCCTTGACATGTCTCAAAGAAACCACAATTTTGCAGAAAACCATCATCACTTTTGTTTAAATTTTGTGCTTGTCTGCAGTTTGCGAATGATGGGGAAATGAGCAGAGGATGTTTGTCTGTGCCTAGTTATTGGATTATCCTAAGTGGTTGTGAAACACTATCCCTGGCATAGAAGCCTTGAACTCAGGGAATGAATTCTGCCTAAAAAAGAGGCCCACAGTGTGAAGTTTAAGTGTAGGTGGCTCTTCAGACAGGTCCTTTGCAGTATAACAATGAAACAGTGTAAATGCCAAGATTAGGAGAGTGGGGGCAGAGGAACAATATCCACACAACAGAGTTGAATGGATTATTTCTAATCTTTCATATCCTTTGGATTAAAGGCAAAACTGCAAATATTAGCATCTCCTAAGTGTATTTTTTAAAAGACTAAATTATGATCACATTAAAATGTTATTTTCTTATCTATCTACTTCTCTATTATATCATTTTGTTTTTAACCACGCATTTGAGAATCTCTGCAATTAATTCTGGAGTCATTTTTCTATTATGATAAATAGAAAACATTCTTCCTCCTATGTCTCTGCTTGTTACATTCATTAACTCTTCATCAGTGTTATAAGATAGAAAGGGAAGTTTATAAGACCAAAGAAACACACAGCCACTTCCATTTTTTTGTCACAGTGGAAATAAGATAATCTCATTTAAAATGACTTGGCTAGAAAAATGAATCAAAATATTATAGTCTTTTCAAGTGATGCATTTGTTTTTGTTTGTTTGTTTGTTTGTTTGTTTCAAGACAGAGTCTTGCTCTGTCACCCAGGCTGGAGTGTTGTGGTGTGATCATAGCTCACTGCAGCCTCCAACTCCCAGGCTCAAGCGATTCTCCTACCTCAGTCTCCCAAGTAACTGAGACTACAGGATCGTGCCACTGCAACCAGCTAATTTTTTTTTAAGTATATACCAGGTCTCACTATGTTGTCCAGGTTGATCTCAAACTCCTGAGCTCAAGAGATCCTCCCGTCTCAGCCTCCCAAAATGTTGGGATATAGATGTGAGCTGCCACACCCAGCTTACATCTGTTTTCAGTTAAACTTATCTCTACATTCTAAAGTAGTGTGACAATAATTAAGTACCTCCTTAATGATTAATATTATGCAGTATTCTATATAATCTATTCCAAACATTTTTGTTGCATTTTTAGGTCCTCGAAGTCAAATCATGTACTCTTATTACTGTTGGTATAGGGTTGGCTCATAATACTTGAGTTTTAATCTATCGATTCATTGCTTAGCAAGATAAAAAACAGAACAGGAAGTCAGTAGAACACAATTTACCTGTTCAGAATTGGTGCTTAACTTCATAGTTATGTTCCTAAAAGTGTGCATTTTAAATGATGACCCAAAGACTTTGAAGTTTGAAGAAGCAAGCATTCATAAAATAGCTTGGCTTTTGTTGCCAAGCTTTGGGAAATGTTGAATATTCATCTCAGTAGCCCTTGCAAGGCTAGGCCTATATTCTAGAGTCTGAGGAAACCAAAACTGACCTTTGACAAAAAAAAATTGTCATAACATCCCTTTGGTAACTGTAATCATATTTTCCTCCTTCCATAATAACTAAAATCCTAAAATACACGTTAAAATTTGAAGAAACTAAAATAAATGTCTATAATAAGTATCTGTGCTATGTTCAATTTTATTTATTAAGTTGGATTTTGTTTTTTTAAAAATGAACGGCTTTGGATGGGCGTGGTGGCTCACGCCTGTAATCCCAGCACTTTGGGAGGCCGAGGTGGGTGGATCACTTGAGGTCAGGAGTTCCAGACCAGCCTGGCCAACATGGTGAAACCCTGTCTCTACTAAAAATACAAAAATTAGATGGGTGGGGCAGTGGTCACCTGTAATCCCAGCTACTCGGGAGACTGAGGCAGGAGAATCTCTTGAATCCGGGAGGCAGAGGTTGTGGTGAGCCAAGATTGCCAAGATCGCACTATTTCACTCCAGCCTGGGTGACAAGAGTGAAACTCCACCAAAAAAAAAAAAAAAAAAAAAAAAAAAAATTGAGCAGCTTTGTTCAGCACAGTGAGAAGATAATTATGCTGTTGGGGGCTGGTGCTCCAGTGTCACCATTGCTTTTCTATGTAATTGTTCCCATTACCCTTGTTTCTCAGTTTTCCCTCTTGTTTCCTCCAATCCTAACAGTAATCTTAGGATCCTGGATATTTAGGCACTGAACTCCTGGGAGGCAGAAAAGAAAGTGGAGAATAATACATGGACTGTAAAGGATTTATTTTAGAAAACAACAGAGTCTTAAAATCTTTGAAAATACATCTATATCAGTATCCATTTATTTTTCTCTACAGAACTGGCCTTTCCCATCATCTTGATTTTCTTGCTGTCAAATTTCTTACAGCTCATATGTTAGAAGGACTAATTCGGGTTTTTTTAGTAGTTTCATTTTTTCATGAATCAAATTAAAAGTCAAATTTGTTATGACTATAGAGAACAGCAGACTTTCTTGAAACAACAAAGATATTGTTTAGAAAGCTTTGCTATGATTTTTTTCATATAATTATAGCAAAGTCCTTCAGATAACTTATATCTTAATTGTCTTGTAATGTAATTGCATTACTGTTTGTGTAGGAATTACAGATGTAACCACAGTTTATTTCTGGCTCTATTGTAGAGTTAAAAAGGCCACTTATATGTACAAAATCTTAACTTCATGATCTATATAAAGTTTTCTAATAAACACATCTGGTCATCTTAACTATCCAGTGTCTTCTGTTGTTTATAAATAACAAACTAACCAAACAGGTTTTTCCAAGGACAAATATTGCCTCAAGAAGAATTTAGCCATCATGAGTCAAGGAGTTAGTTTTTGAACTATCTGTAGAATTTCCATTTCCAAAGGTACATTACACAACTCTCCAAGGTTACATGCTCTCCAAGGCACATTAGTAAATATCTGCAAGGTTTCCATTTTCCTGACAGAAACAATTACAAATGCCATGCAAGAATAATTTCACACAGAGAGTTGAGGCAGCTATCAGAATTCTCTTAGGTAACAGTTGCAAACGTTTATGCTAATATTATTTAGCTTTTTCACTTTTAACTAAAAAATCAGGTTACAGAACTCACTGAATTTCTTTTGCTGTCAGTGTACTTATGAAAAAGAGAACAAACATTAAAAAAGGTGAAAGCAAGCTTATGTTTACCTCAAAACTATATGTTTTAAAACAAAATACTGCAGTCTGTTGTCACCAGGGAACTCTTGGATTTCCTATTTCATTTCAGTAATGAAGAGAAAAGTTGCCATCTGGCTGTTTCAAATGTATAGAGTTTGTGCTTCTATATATAAATGACAGCATATGGAAAGGGAGGCTTGTAATGGAGTATGTATTCCTAGAATACTTAGAAAATTTATCCCTTTCAAAAGGTGTACTATCTGTCTCATCCAACACATTACTTCTAACTCCAAAAAATATTAGGGCAAATATGAAGTCATTTCTATGTATTAAAAAATCCTCAAAGTTCTAGTATCGTTTTTAAAAATGAGCTTATTTGACACTTTCTTTTAAAGAGAAGTAAATATGAATGTATTTTTATTCTCTCCCAAGACCCACTGACATTATATTGGCAGCTAAGGAGGTATTTGTATAGAAATATAAAGAGAATAGTTGAAGAAAGCTTTTAATAGATTTTTAAAAGTCAAAGACATAGTATAGAAGTGGAAAGTGATTTAACAGGGCAAGGGAAGCTATAACTAAGATAAGGAAGAGAGTGTGGTGAGAGAAAAGACCATCCACCCTGGAGAAACCTAAAAAAAAAGGGACTATAGAACTGACAGAAGCTTCAAATATAGGTACCTGTGCACAGGTCAGATAATAAAGGCCAATTCTTCAGAGAAATTGATATGGAAGAAAAGGATTTGAAAATCTAAATAGTGAGATCTTGTCTCTCACCCTAGATGTAGAATCCGTATTTCTCCTAGTCTGTCAAACAAACTCCCTTTCTCAATTAAAAAAAAAAAAAAAAGCAAACAAAAACAAAAGATGAACTGTGGAAACAGATACAAGAAACAGAAGAAAAAATTAATTTTAATTAATACTCTCAGTGTAATAACACAAGAATACTTAAAATTATTAAAAAATAACAATGGCCAAATGATGTACAAAGGGACCTGTAAAGCTTAGACAAATTAAAAACATGATAGCTGATTTTTAAAACATGTATATAAAACTGGATTTAAAAATACAGAAACAGAATCACAGAAAAACACAATGCAAAATTATAGGGTGGATCATGGCAGATGGTAGGCTATATCAAAAAGAGAGCTAACAATCACTAAAGCTCAACTCTCAGGAGGTCACATCTATCGGAAAAGGGAGAGAGTACTACATCACGGGAACACCTTGTGGGACAAAAGAATCTGAACAACAGCCTTCAGCCCTAGACCTTCCCTCTGACAGAGCCTACCCAAATGAGAATGAACCACAAAACCACCTCTGGTAACATGACAAAACAAGGCTCTTTAACATCCCCCCAAAATCACACTAGTTCACCAGCAATGGACCCAAACCAAGAAGAAATCTCTGATTTACCTGAAAAAGAACTCAGGAGGTTGGTTATTAAGCTAATCAGGGAGGCACCAGAGAAAGGTGAAACCCAATGTAAGAAAATAAAAAAAAAAGATACAAGAAGTGAAAGGAGAAATATTCAATGAAATAGATAGCATAAATAAAAAGCAATCAAAACTTCAAAAAACAGTGGACACACTTAGAGAAATGCAAAATACTCTGGAATGTCTCAGCAATAGAATTGAACAAGTACAAGAAAGAAATTCAGAGCTTAAAGACAAGGTCTTTGAATTAACCCAATCCAACAAAGACAAAAATAAAAATAAGAAAATATGAACAAACCCTCCAAGAAGTCTGGGATTATGCTAAATGACCAAACCTAAGAATAATAGGCCTTCCTGAGGAAGAAAAGAAATCTAAAACTTTGGAAAACATATTTGGAGGACTAATCGAGAAAACTTCCACAGCCTTGCAAAGGACCTAGACATCCAAAAACAAGAAGCACAAAGAACACCTGGGAAATTCATCACATAAAGATCATCACCTAGGCACATTGTCGTCAAGTTATCTAAAGTTAAGACAAAGAAAAGAATCTTAAGATCTGTGAGACAAAAGCACCAGGTAACCTATAAAGAAAAACCTGTCAGATTAACAGCAGATTTCTCAGCATAAAGCCTACAAGCTAGAAGGGATGGGGGCCCTATCTTTAGCCTCCTCAAACAAAAACAATTATCAGCCAAGGATTTTGTATCCAGCAAAACTATGCTTCACATATGAAGGAAAGATACAGTCTTTTTCAGACAAACAATTGCTGAGAAAATTTGCCATTAACAAGTCACCACTATAAGAACTGCTAAAAGGATCTCTAAATTTTGAAACAAATCCTGGAAACACATCAAAAACAGAACCTCTTTAAAGCATAAATCTCACAGGACCTATAAAACAAAAATACAATTTAAAAAACAAAAACAAAAACCAAGGTATACTGGCAACAAATAGCAGGAAGAATGGAATGGTACTTCACATCTCAATATTAACATCAAATGTAAATGGACTAAATGCTCCACTTAAAAGACACAAAATTGCAGAATGAATAAGAATTCATCAACCAACTCTCTGTTGCCTTCAAGAGACTCACCTAACACATAAGGAATCATATAAACTTAAGGTAAAGAGATGGAAAGAGACATTTCACACAAATGGACACCAAAAGTTAGCTGGAATAGCTATTCTTATATCAGACAAAACAATCTTTAAAGCAACAGCAGTTTAAAAAGTTTAAAAACAGAAAAACACAAGACCCACTTTTAAAACAAAATACTGCAATCTGTTGTCTCCAGGGAACTCTTGTATTCCCTATTTCATTTCAGTAATGAAGAGAAGGGTTGCCTTCTCTTCTAAAGACAAAGAGGGACATTATATAAAAGACAGAGAGACATTATATAATGATAAAAAGACTAAGAGAGACATTATATAATGACAAAAGGCCTTGTCCAACAGGAAAATATCACAATCCTAAACATATATGCACCTAACTGGAGCTTCCAAATTTATAAAACAATTCCTAATAGACCTAAGAAATAAGATAGACTGCAACACAATAATAGTGGGGGACTTCAATACTTCACTGACAGCACTAGACAGGTCATCAACACAGAAAGTCAAGAAAGAAACAATCGATTTAAACTATACCCTGGAAGAAACAGACTTAACAGAAATATACAGAACATTCCATCCAACAACCACAGAATCTACATTCTATTGAAAGGTGCATGGAACTTTCTCCAAGACAGACCATATGATAGGCTGCAAAATGAGCCTCAATATATTTAAGAAAATTGAAATTATATCAAGCACTCTCTCAGACCACAGTGAAATAAAACTGGAAATCAATTCCAAAAGGAACCTTCAAAACCATGCAAATACATGGAAATTAAATAACTTCCTCCTGAATAATCATTGGCCAAAAATGAAATCAAGATGGAAATTTAAAAAATTCTTCAAAGTGAATGACAATAGTGACACAACCTTTTAGATCCTCTGGGATACAGCGAAGGCAATGTTAAGAGGAAAGTTCATAGCCCTAAACACGTACATCAAAAAGTCTAAACGAGCACAAACAGATAATCTAAGGTCACACCTCAAGAAACTAGAGAAACAAAAACAAACCAAACCCAAACCCAGCAGAAGAAAGGAAATACCAAGATCAGAGCAGAACTAAATGAAATTGAAACAAAATAAAATACAAAAGATAAAGGAAATAAAAAGCTGGTATTTGGAAAAGATAAATAAAATTAAGAGACCATTAGCAAGATTAATCAAGAAAGAAGAGAGAAAATCGAAATAAGCTTAAGAAATGAAACAGAAAATATTACAACTGACACCACAGAAATGCCAAAGATCATTCAAGGCTACTGTGAACACCTTTATGCACATAAACTAGAAAACCTAGAAGAGGGGCAGGGCATGGTGGCTCAGGCCTATAATCCCAGCACATTTGGAGGTCGAGGTGGGTGGATCACCTGAGGTTGGGAGTTCGAGACCAGCCTGACCAACACGGAGAAACCCCATCTCTACTAAAAATATAAAATTAGCCAGGCAGGGTGGTGCATGCCTGTAATCCCAGCTATTCAGGAGGCTGAGGCAGGAGAATCGCATGAACCTGGGAGGCAGAGGTTGCAGTGAGCCGAGATCACGCCATTGCACTCCAGCTTGGGCAACAAGAGCAAAACTCCATCTCAAAAAAAAAAAAAGAAAAGAAAGAAAGAAAGAAAAAAGAAAAAAAAAGAATACCTAGAAGAGATGTATAAATTACTGGAAAGATACAAGCCTCCTAGCTTAAATCAGGAAGAATTAGATACCCTAAACAGACCAATAACTAGAACCGAGATTGAAATGGTAATAAAAGAATGACCAACAAAAAAAAGTCCAGAACCAGACAGTTTCACAGCTGAACCCTACCAGACATTCAAAAAAGAATTGGAACCAATCCTATCGACAGTATTCCACAAGATAGGGAAAGAAGGAACTCTCCCTAAATCATTCTACGAAGCCATTATCAACCTAATACCGAAACCAGGAAAGGACATAACTATAAAAGAAAACTACAGACCGATATCCCTGATGAACATATATGCTAAAATCCTTAACCAAATACTAGCTGACTGAGACAAATAACATATCCAAAATATAATCCACCATGATCAAGTGGGTTTCATACCAGGGATGCAGGGATGGTTTAACATATGCTAGTCAATAAATGTGATACACCACATAAATAGAATTAAAAACAAAAATCACATGATCATCTCAATAGATGCAGAAAAAGCATTTGAACATAATCCAACATCTTTTTGTGATTAAAACTCTTAGCAAAATTGGCCTAGAAGGGACATATCTCAATGTAGTAAAAGCAATCTATGACAAACCCACAGCCACCATAATACTGAATGGGAAAAGTTGAAAGTATTCCCTCTGAAAACTGGAACAAGACAAGGATGCCCACTCTCACCACTCCTCTTCAACATAGTACTGGAAGTCCTGGCCAGAGCAATCAGACAAGAGAAAGAAATAAAGGGCATCCAAATTTGTAGAGGAAGTTAAACTGTTGCTGTTTGGTGATGACATGATTGTTTACCTCGAAAACCCTAAAGATTCCTCCAGAAAGCTCCTAGACCTGATAAAAATATTCAGCAAAATTTCCAGATACAAAATTAATGTACACAAATCACTAGCTCTTCTATAAACCAACAGCTACCAAATGGAGAATCAAATGAACTCAACCCCTTTTACAATAGCTGCAAAAAATTAAATACTTAGGCATATACAAGGAGGCAAAAGACCCCTGCAAGGAAAACTACACAACACTGCTGAAAGAAATCATAGATGCCACAAACAAATGGAAACACATCTCATGCTCATGGGTGGGTAGAATCAATATTGTGAAAATAGCCATACTGCCAAAAATAATCTTCAAATTCAATGCAATTCCCATCAAAATACCACCATCATTCTTCACAGAATTAGAAAAAACAATTCTAAAATTCACATGGAACCAAAAAAGAGCCCGCATAGCCAAAGCAAGGCTAAGCAAAAAACAAAACAAAACAAACAAGCAAATAAATAAATAAAAATTCCTTCTAGACGTTGGCTTAGGCAAGGATTTCATGACCAAGAACCCAAAAGCAAATGCAATAAAAACAAAGATAAATAGCTGGGCCTTAATTAAACTAAAGAGCTTTTGCACAGCAAAGGGAACAGTCAGCAGAGTAAACAGACAACCCACAGAGTGGGAGAAAATCTTCACAATCTATACATCTGACAAAAAACTAATATCCAGAATCTACAACAAACTCAAACAAATCAGCAAGAAAAAACAGCCATTGAAAATGGGCTAAAGACATGAATAGACAATTCTCAAAAGAAGTTATACAAATGGCCAACAATATCGCTAATGATCAGGTAAATGCAAATCAAAACCACAATGCAATACCACCTTACTCTTGCAAGAATGGCCATAATAAAAAAATCCAAAAACAGTAGATGTTGGCATGGATGTGGTGAACAGGAGACACTACTACACTGCTGGTGGGAATATAAACTAGTACAATCACTATAAAAAACAGTGTGAAGATTCCTCAAAGAACTAAAAGTAGAAGTACCATTTGATCCAGCAATCCCATTATGGGGTATCTACACAGAGGAAAAGAAGTCTTTATACGAAAAAGATACCTGCACACTCATGTTTATAACAACACAATTCGCAATTGCAAAAACTTGGAACCAACCCAAATGCCCATCAATCAGTGAATGGATAAAGAAACTGTGGTATATATATATATAATATATATATATTATATATATATAATATATATAATATATATATATTATATATATATAATATATATAATATATATTATATATATTATATATATAATATATAATATATATATTATATATTATATATATAATATATATAATATATATATAATATATATAATATATATATAATATATATATAATATATATAATATATATATAATATATATATAATATATATATAATATATATATAATATATATATATATGAAGGAATACTACTCAGCCATAAAGAGAATGAATCAATGACATTGGCAGCAACCTGGATGAGATTGTAGATTATTATTCTAAGTGAAGTAACTCAGGAATGGAAAACCAAACATTGTATGTCCTCACTCATAAGTGAGAGCTAAGGTATAAGGATGCAAAGGCATAAAAACGACACAATCGACTTTGGGGGTCTCAGGAAGAAAGGGTGGGAAGGAGGTGAGGGATACAAGACTATAAATAGGGTGCAGCCTATACTACTCAGGTGATGGGCACACCAACATTTCACAAATCACCACTAAAGAATGTACTCATATAACCAACACCACCGTTCCCCAATAACCTATGAAAAAAAATTTAAAACACAATACAAGAATATATAATATAAGAATACTTACATTTATTAAAAATAACAATGGCAAATGATGTACAAAGGGACACGAAATGGTAAAACAAATTAAAAACATGATGGCTGGTTTTTAAAATATGTATGTAAAGCTGGGTTAGGAAATACAGAAACAGAAGCATAGAACAAAAATGAAAGGAATTAAAATTATTAGAAAAAAATACACAAAGCATTAATCTAGAGAATCCATCATTTCTCTGGTAGTAACTGCAGACAGTGAAGACAGGATTTTTAAAAAAATACAAAATTTTGGATTATTCTGAATAAAGGAGTTTCCAGCTTGATAATAGGAGAGTGAATGAAAAAAGACCCACAATTACACACGTTTTTGTACTTCAGGACACAAGATATAACAGCCTAAAGGGAGAAAAACAAAATAAAAACATATGTACACATATACACATATAGTAATGAGAATCATAATGACAGTAAGCTTTTTTTCCAACAACACTGGTTACTAGCACCTACTAGAATAATACCTTCAAAAAAATGACTTTCAACCTAGATTTCGGTAACTACCCAGACTATTAATCTAGTGTGGAGGCAAAATGAATTGAAAAGACTAAAAAATCTTCACTTATGTTTCATCTCAAGGAAAAGTACTGGAGAATATCACTCGATCACTCTGAACTAGTGCTCTGTTGTGGGTAACATTACTTTTTGCTTCTTAGAAAGCTTAGATTCAATGCATTCCCTTTCCCTTTATAGCTGTTTAATTTCTTATTCACTGACACCTATTGTAAAATGTCCTGACTGCATAGACAGATGGAATTGAGAAAGATTCCTAGAATTCCTCAGTAAAGAAATGCCCTTATTAACTGTATTAGTCCATTCTCACACTGCTATAAAGAAATATCTGAGCTGGGTAATTTATTTTATTTTATTTTAAAAAGAGGTTTAATTGACTCACAGTTACACAAGCTATACAGGAAGCATCACTGGGGAGGCCTCAAGAGACTTACAACTATGACGAAAAGCGAAGGGGAAGTAGGCACCTCTTACATGGCCAGAGAAGGAGGCAGAAAGAGAAGGGGGAGGTGCTACACACTTTTAAACAATCAGATCTCATGAGCACTCACTATCATGAGAGCAGCAAGGGGAAAATCCACCCACATGATCCAATCACCTCCCACCAGGCACCTCCTCCAACACTGGGGATTACAATTCAACATGAGCTTTGCTTTGGGCAGGGACACAAATCTAAACCATAACATTGACAATCTAGAGAAATCCTTTGCCCTAAGTGGGCGCCAGATACATTCGTATATACTCAAAGTAGATATAGATGCATCAGATTTTAAAAAATATATTGGAGTAGCTAGTAACATCATCAAAGTATCTCACCCTGATTCCATGATTATCAAGAAGTCTCCAGATAAAAATGAAGCTTTCTCTGGGACCTTGAAAAAATACTGATATTGTAGTCTGCTTTATAGTGGAATATTTTATTATATTTTAATAAATTGAAATATGTGTTCGTTTATAGAAATATATGTCTTTCAATTCTTCAAATGGATATTCTAAACTATATGTGCTTTTATGCCTGCTATTCATGACCTCCATGGGATGTATCAACACATAAACACATAATACCATTAATGTGAATAGTTCTCTTTGGGAGACTTAAATTAGCTTGTTGATCCAAATGTGTCTATTCTTTCTTAATAATTTATAGAAAATGAATATTTATTGTACATGTACAGTGGACAGAGCACTATTTTTAGTGCTTTATTTTTATTATCTAAATTTGATCATACCAGCAACCCTTACTATGAGTCTTTCTTTCTGGGCCTCTCATTTGCACAAGTTCTTTCTCAGCACAAGCGGGGTCCTTACACTATGTTATGTAGTCATACAGTTGGTTAGTTTTGCATAATTAGATTTTAACTGCCCTCTGATAAGACCATTCATTCTTTCCAACCCCAATTAGCATCTGTTAAAGTTAGCCTATTTGTCTGGAGGCAATAGAGAGTTCTGGGCATCCTGGTGATCTAGATAAATGGAAATTGAGTTGGGTGAGTTGGGGAAGCATTTGATTTGCATTTATGTGGACAAGATATTGTTAGCTAACTAATCCAGAGCAGAGATGGCTTCTAGAAATATTCCTACTGCCCCCTGTACCAAGCTACGCAGCAGCATGACAGAAAGACCACGGAGCAGGGGTTATAACATTAGTGTGTCCTATGACATTGGACACTGGGTATATGAGGTAGTGGAGGAGAAGCCAGATTAGAAATGTAGGAAGCCTGATGGTGGTTTGTGGAAAATTCTCCCAAATCCTACAGATCATATACAAACTTAATAAGGGATTCCTATATTTGATAATACCAGTAATTTTCATATTACTGAGTAAAAGTTGTGAATTTAAAAAATTTAAATCATTGACAATAAAAAATTTCAATAAGCTATTTCAGAAGGAAGACTAAATTGCCTTTCTATTGTCTCCATATAAAACATTACAAACTACTGGTTATATTAAGAACTAATAAAAATAATACAGAGGTATGTGAGACAGTAAATTTTAAAAATTTTGTTACCTTTCTGAGATGTAATAACATGTCTATCAAGCTTTTAGAATTTATAATTTGATATGATTTATTTTTTCAACTTTATAGTTGTATTTTTGTATTCTTTTTCTTAAAAGAGGCCTCAAAAAATGCTCTCAATCAATAAAAAAAGAAAATATCTCAACTCACCTCTCTTTGTAAGGTAGGTATTTTTGTCATTATTATTATTATTAGTTTAAGGATGAGATGACTAAACTCTTAGAGCTATGGTATAATTTTCTCCATTCACAAAGCACGTGCTAGAACTAGGACTCAAGCCAAAGTCAGTCTGAATATCTTATCTGTATTCTTAGCCATTATACAGCAACACATCTTTCAATATTTGTGAGTTAATCACAATACATCACACCTAGAAATTTTCTCCCTACCCCCTTGGTTTCTTTGATATTGTGCAGTATAATTCAATCAAATTAAAATAATTGTTTGATTATCTATTATGTATCAGACAGAGTAATAGGTTTATAAAACTGGTTAACTAGGTATATAAAATTTTATTATTCGTTATTTTCTACAAGCAAACTTTCTTAATGGATGAAGAGAATTATGAGGAGATAATATCCATGTAATATAAAAAGTATCTGATAGAGATACAGATTGTACTGGAATACCTTGGAAGTACACTTGACTCCATCTCAGAGAAGGATTATGACAGAGGATTGAAATGCATTTAGTAAAGTATTATGGCGGGGGATTGGAATGAATTTAGTGCAAGATTCACACAATATGTGACATCTGAACTGAATATTAAAAGACAAATAGGATACAGCAAGGTGAAAAAGAAAGAACATTATATTATAAGCAGATGAAGTATCATGTTTAAGGGCACAGAGATATGATACGACACATTATACTTAAAGAACTTCATGTAGTTTCATATTGCTGGAGTGTAAATAGCATCTGAGGGTAAGTAATTAGAAAAAATTATACCACAAAAGTGCCAGCTCATTGAGAGTTTTATATACCTTGGTAAAGACTTGGATTTTATCTTAGTTAAAATAAATCTGGAGTTATTAAAGAATTTAAAAGAGAGGTACGATTTGGTCTGCATTGTGATTAGCAGTAACATAGTGACACATGTTCAAAGTGATTCCGAGATAGACAGAAGACCCGGACCAGAGAGGAGACTGTGGCAACTACCAAGGTGAGACAGAGAGGGTCTGGAGTATGCAGGATAGGGTCATGAGGACTGATAAAAGTGACTGGATTGGACATTAACTAAAAGTGGTGGGTGGGTGAGAAGTAGTTAAGATACCATGATAACTGGTATGATTTGGTGAATGATTAGATGATGATACTATCATTTAAGGCAGAGAAATAAGATGAAAATCAAACATGAAAGAGAAAATGATAAGTTTACATTTGAACCTGTTAAATGTGAAGTGATTTTGAGATAATCTATTAGAAGTACTAAGCAGACAATTTACTATGACCCTTGGATATAGCGAGAGCTTTGAGATTCATGAGTGTTCTCACGGCGGGTTAAACTATGATTACAGATGAATCTACCAAAGTGGCACATAAAGCAAGAGAAAATGATCTCTGATAATAAAGACCAGTCATGGAATCAAATATAAAGGGACATCATGGATGAAAATCCAGTGACATTGTGTCTGGAATTGGTGGGTTCTTGGTCTCACTGACTTCAAGAATGAAGCCGCGGATCCTTGCAGTGAGTGTTACAACTCTTAAGGTGGCGTGTCTGGAGTTTGTTCCTTCTGATGTTCGGATGCGTTAGGAGTTTCTTCCTTCTGATGGGTTCGTGATCTCGCTGGCTCAGGAGTGAAGCTGCAGACCTTCGCGGTGAGTGTTACAACTCATAAAGGCAGTGTGGACCCAAAGAGTGAGCAGTAGCAAGATTTATTGCAAAGAGTGAAAGAACAAAACTTCCAAAGTGTGGAAGGGGACCTGAGCAGGTTGCCACTGCTGGCTGGGGCAACCTGCTTTTATTCTCTTATCTGGCCCCACCCACATCCTGCTGATTGGTAGAGCCCAGTGGTCTGTTTTGACAGGGTGCTGATTGGTGCGTTTACAATCCCTGAGCTAGACACAAAGGTTCTCCATGTCCCCACTATATTAGATAGATACAGAGTGTCAACACAAAGGTTCTCCAAGTCCCCACCAGAGCAGCTAGATACAGAGTGTGGATTGGTGCATTCACAAACCCTGAGCTAGACACAGGGTGCTGATTGGTGTGTTTACAAACCTTGAGCTAGATACAGAGTGCCGATTGGTGTATTTACAATCCCTGAGCTAGACATAAAGGTTCTCCTAGGCCCCACTAGAGTAGCTAGATACAGAGTGTCCATTGGTGCATTCACAAACCCTGAGCTAGACAAAGGGTGCTGATTGGTGTATTTACAATCCCTGAGTTAGACATAAAGGTTCTCCACGTCCCCACCAGACTCAGGAGCCCAGCTGGCTTCACCCAGTGGATCCCGCACAGGGGCTGCAGGTGGAGCTGTCTGCCAGTCCCGCACCATGCGCCTGCACTCCTCAGCCCTTGGGTGGTCGATGGGACTGGGCGCCGTGGAGCAGGGGGCGGCGCTCATTGGGGAGGCTCGGGCTGCACAGGAGCCCATGGAGTGGGTGGGAGGCTCAGGCATGGCTGGCTGTAGGTCCCGAGCCCTGCCCCACGGGAAGGCAGCTAAGGCTTGGTGAGAAATCCAGCGCAGCACCGGTGAGCTGGCACTGCTGGGGGATCCAGTACACCCTCCGCAGCCGCTGGCCCGTGTACTAAGCCCCTCATTGCCTGGGGCCGGCAGGGCCGGCCGGCTGCTCTGAGTGCAGGGCCTGCCAAGCCCACGCCCACCCAGAACTCTGGCTGGCCCGCAAGCGCCGCACGCAGCCCGGGTTCCCGCTGGCGCCTCTCCCTCCACACCTCCCTGCAAGCTGAGGGAGCTGGCTCCGGCCTTGGCCAGCCCAGCCTCCCACAGTGCAGCGGTGGGCTGAAGGGCTCCTCAAGTGCCGCCAAAGTGGGAGCCCAGGCAGAGGAGGTGCCGAGAGCGAGCGAGGGCTGTGAGGACTGCCAGCACGCTGTCACCTCTCAACATGATAGAAAAGACTAACTCAAAAGCAAGGAGTAGTCCGTGTCTCACACAAAAGAGAAATCAAGAAAAATCAAGAAGAAGGTACATCAGTTAAATCTGTGTTTTGGAGGCCATTGCTGTCTGTAGCTAGACTGTGTTGAGTGAAGGATGATGGTGACACCAGATTCTCATGAGTGAATGAATGAATGGAAGGTGTAAACTCTTAATCTAAGAATGTTATTTGATGAATGAAGAGGGAAATGTATGATAGTAAACATATACATATAGTTATAGCTCAAGTATTATTTAACAAGAACACAATATCTACTTTTCACATTCCAGCCCCATCCACTGTATATGTAACCACATAGTGTAAATAAACTAGCTCACAGAGACACATATACCCATAAAACTGAGGTGGATGTAGACATATATACCTGTATATAGATATGGACATATCCCTCTTATTTTTTTACTCTTCTCTCCCTCTCTAATTTGAAAATGTTCTAACATTCTCATTTATTCTCCTCATTCTCATTCTCATTCATTCACTCAACAATATGTTTCATATGCTTATTGTATGTTAGGTGATAGAGTATAGGTTCCTGGAACAATTATTTTAGCAATTATTTATCCCAATCTGCTATATACATAATAGAGTACTAAACTCAATCTGGATAATGTAAAGCCTTCAATTTGAAAAATTAGTAAAGACAGAGCCTGAGATAACAAATCTATGGTGAATCTTAAAACATCAATTTTTAAAAATATGTCTTTATCTTTGTATCTGTGTTTCTTTTACTGGGAAATTTTTCAAAGAGCAGCAGATACATCAGCTCATGTTATACTTTTTCCCTCTTATTTTACCTGAGAACTTTAAGTGCCACTTTTTTCATTTCAATTTTGGTCTTATGCCCAGATGTTAACTTCTGAAAGTTAAACAAATCAATACAAGCCTTTACTTGAATAGTCTAACTTGGGGTCATCAGGAAAGAAATAACGAAGATAAGAGCTATCTCCTTGCCCCATGAGGAACACTTTTTTCACTTTTACTTCTGCCTTTTCAATGTTTTATGCATTTTGTATAGAATCTTCTTAAAAAGTCTTTCAAAGGCTAAAGCTCCTGGATTTCTTTACTTACAGTTTAACTCAGTTGGCTCCACTAGATAGTAAAATTGACTGCTTCTAATTCTCCTCACTCCTGTCTATTTCCCCACCCTAAGTGTTCTGACCTTGAGTTCACTTTTCAAAACACACCTGTTACAGATTAATAGTACATAAAAAATAGGTTGAAAATGTCATCACAATTCCTTTGTCACAATTGAATTTCATATTATTCTATCAAGAGTTAAATGAAAAAAATAAAATTTCAATGTTCATAGTGAGAAAGATAAGTTTTATCTTCCAATGGTCTCCTGCATAACATGTTTAAGTGAATGCATTTGTAATATGAAGCGAAACTTCATCTGTGTTCTGCATAACTGCATCTTGGCTTTAGATGATTGCACTGTGGGATGTGAGAAGGAATTTTGAAATAAGCAGCCTGTTTCCTGCAGATAAGTTTATGTATCCTCCTTATCATCATGAAAAGAAGTTAAAATAATAACTACCCTATAAACAAATTGCAAAATTTCAAATCCATTCTTGATTCTAATGGCTTTCAGTTCTGGTTCGGGATTATAGCATTGTACTATTCAAATCTGTGTTGCATTAAGCTCAGGAAAATTCCTCAAATGTTTTAAGGATGATTTATAACTTGCAGTATGTTTTCAAGATTTTGACATATGCTTATTAATAGTTAAATAGTCATGTCAATGCAGGTATAGTTCTACAGAACTGCCAAAATAATCAAGGCCAAAATACTAAATTTGAGAATGTGCACAAAATACATTCTCATCCGGGAGTTTTCCGACTGAATAATGATGTTATGTAGTTTTATTTAACAATGTGGAAATGTGTATGTGTGTGTGTGTCTGACAGAGAGAGAGAGAGAGAGAGCCCAGAACTGACAGTTACCTTTTGTATGTGTCCTTAGTTTTGCTATCTCTATATCCTAACTAGTCGTGTTCATACATTCACCTGTTTCTATACTCACTTGTATGCTCTAGGACAGCTGTGACCTAAGACAATTTTCTTCTCTAAAACAAAGAGTCAAAGAGAAGTTATTGGGGCAGAAAATTGTATTAATATGGCAGTGTCCTTGACTCTGGTACCATATGATTAGTTTCCCCTTTAGACTCCTTCCTGCTCATTACCATGACTGAATTCCTGTTATGTCTGATCTTTGAGATCCTGACTTCCTTACTGAGATCTGGCCCCACTATAGCCATGTTCTAGCCCTTAGTTTCCAGGTGGGAAAATGACAAGTCATTCTTTTTTCCTCCCTTAATGTTTGTTCTGCTGCTGGCCATCTGTACCTTGACCTCTAAGTTTTAGACCTCCTGGACCTTGAGATATCACAGATTTTATAGCCAATTATATATTTTTTAAATGTAAACACTAATGGAGACTTCTGTTTGGTAGCAGACATTTCTAATAAATTCAGAAATTTCCTCCATATCATTCCTAAGCTATAGTCACATCATATCTACTTCAGTACATCTCGGGTTTGAGTTCATTATATTTTAAGGTGAATAATTTCTATCTTGAACAGCATTTTTTATTGTAACAAGTGTAATGACTGGATTATTTTGATGTGTCAGCTGCTATATTAAATAGTCTCATGTTGGGTATTTTCATCCATTGTCAACTTTTACATGCATTCTAAGAAGTACATTGAAATGCCCATGAAATCCATCTATACTGGGACTCCTTATATGTATGATATACTGAAAACTTTGATACATGCTAGATTTTAGGGGAGAAAAATGAATGTGGCTTCATGTTAGATGGCTAGAGTTTGTAAAGGAGTCACCTGAGGTAATCAGTTGCAGGACCTGATTGATGGTCAAAGTGCACGATGTTTGGTATAGCATGAGACTGCAGTTAAACTGCCCAGACATAGCCTTGTGGCACTGACCATTTACTCTGGTGTTACCAGGGATTGGTGTTACCATGCAACTATAATGAGAACTCATCTTCCAAAGAACAGGCTTGAAAAAAGGATATTGTGTCCTGAATTGGCCAGAGAAAATATTTTGAAGTCCAGGGCAGTGCTACACTGATACACAGGCAGCTCAAGTGTAATATCAGATGCATAGCTTATTAGTTATTTAAAATTAAAATAGCACAGGCAGATGTCTTAATAATGTCAGCCACTGAGATATGTCCTTGCCTCTGATGGGTAACTAAAAGGAGTAGAGCAGCCAACCCAGTTGTCTATCAATATAGGTAGCATTGATGTGGAATTGTGAACAGTGAAAATAAGACAACCAGCAAGAGCAGTAGCAGAAACAGTGGAACAATTTGCATGTGTGAATTCCTATCTACCTTACTTCTAATAATTTTTGAAATCTAAGTGACATAGATAAAAGGGGAAGGACTGAGGTTTTAGCTCAGGGAAATGTGAATTACATGTTCAGCAGATTTATGTATCAATTGCATGTATGTATTTGGACACACACACATACCATGTCATTCCTTTGCCCCAAATTTTGCAACAGCTCCCCATTTCACTTAGAGTAAAAGACAAGATGCTTAAGCTATCCTACATGAGGTGATACTAATTACCTCTTAGCCTTCATTCCTTTTATTCTTCCTTCATTACTAGTCTTCAACCCCCCTCCATGTCTTTTCTCAAATGCTTCTTCCTCAGTGAAACCTACACTAAGTTCCTCTTTTAAAACTGCAACCATTCCACACTCAGCTCTCTTAATCTCCCTTTTCCTATGTACTTTTTATTTTTACTGTCTCACTTATCACCTTCTAAAATGCTTATCATTGGTTCTCTTACTACTCCTAGATTGTTAGCTCCATGAGGGCACAGATCTTGGTACACTGATGTAGCCTAAGGAAGCAGAACAGTGTCTGGACAGACTTAACTGTTCAAAAAAGTACTTTTTAAAAGAAATGAAGAAACTAGTGACAGTGTTGAATGATTTGCCCCTTTTGGTGGACACTTGGGGTATCATACATTTTATTAAAGTCCTTAAGTTGTGAAGGAATTAGAAACACTGGGTTTCAGCTATGGTAGTGATAACCCTTAAAAAGGACAGATCAGTGGTCTCCTACGCAGCCATGAAAAGTATGAGATCCTGTCCTTTGCAGAAATATGGATGGAGCTAGAGGTCCTTTTCCTTAACAAACTAATACAAAAACAGAAAACCAAATACCACATGTTCTCACTTATAAGTGGGAGCTACATAATGAGAACACATAGACACAAAGAAGGGAACAACAGACACTAGGGCCTACTAGATGGTGGAAGGTAGGAGGAGAGAAAGGATCAGAAAAAATAACTATCAAGTACTATGCTTAGTACCTGGTTGATTAAATAATCTGCAAACCAAACCTCCATGATACAAGTTTATCTATATAACAAATCTGCGTATGTTCTCTTGACCCTAAAATAAAAGTTAAAAAAAAAAAAGAGGTCAGAAATCCCTAGGCAAGTACATTGTTGTTCCCAGACAGCAGAAGATATGGGAAGCAAAAGTGCTTTAGGAAGAAAAAAGGCATTCAAGGAAATCTGAAAGGGTGACACAGAGTTTGTACAATTCACATGCAATAAAATGTACTTGTCTATTGTGTTTACTGTTTGTCTCACTTCCATTATAATAAAAACTCTATAGAGATAGGAATTTTTGTCTATTTTGTTCACTGATACATTCCAACACTGAGAAATTTGGGTACATAGTCGAGGCTCAATACATATTTGCTAAATTAAGACAAATACTGCTTTGATCATGTATATTATATTCCTGCATATTCTTTAGTTCACATTTATGAGCACTGTAACCAAAATAAATGATCTCAAATTCTAGTCATGTGTTAGAGGGAATTTTTTTCTCTTGTGTTTTAATATTAGCGGCTTTGTTAGAAAAAAAAAACAGAAAAATGAGCAAAAGTTGCAGGAGGTTCAAACCATGGATCCATACACAGTAGAATAATGTAGCAAACATGCTGACTACAAGAGCAAGGACCTTCATATTATTTCTTCCAATTACAGAAATGCCGCATATAAAGAGAAAAGAACGAAAGGAAATCTGTCCAAAGCCACGAGAAGACAAATAATGAGTATTAAGACAACCAAAAAAGATACCACTAAGACTCTATATGCAACAGCTCACCATGATTCATCACAATGCATGAAAGCCCTGTTTTTCCTCCTTAAACTCAGGGAAAAAAAGGCTTCTGGACTTAAAATGTTAGCGTTTAAAGAAAAAATCTGAGTAAAAGCAACATAGATTAGCCCTTAATTTGCTATCATTTTAGAGAAAGTAGGAAAATGTACAAAAACTAGTTAAAAAAAAGACTCCTCCAAGTTGAGTGCCACCTAAGGAAGACAGGGAATGATGTTTTAAAATACCATGGTGAATCCGGCTCTCACAGTTGTAGTGTCATGTCAGCTTCAGGCTGAAATTCTCAGCTTCAGTTGACTGGTGAGAGGCAGGACAAAGTGAAAGAAAAGGAATAATCTTGATATTAAGTAGTGGTGAGAAATAAGAAAAATAATTATAAACAATTATAAGTCTTTTATTGACCTGGTAACTTCATATATTGACTATATGACTAAGAGGCTAATTTCTAAAGAAATTATCACTGTCGGGTACGTGCAGGATACATTGGAGACATTATGCCAGGAATAAGAAGATACACAAGGGTCCACGGATTCATAGTGACCAACTGCAATTTATTTAAATATTTTATTTAGTAGAGTATGTACTATGCTAAAGAAAGACATATGGACATTATTCCCAGTTAAGTTTTGTGTAGTAAAAGTAAGGGTTCACTCTAACACTCATCCCAAGCACACCACACACATAAATACAGAGATGCACATATCCCACTTCTAAAATGAGTACTGTTCCAACAGACTTCTCCAAATTAATTCATGACATATTTCCTTGGGTAGCCCTTCAGTACTGAGGACTGGAAGGAGAGGCTGGGGAATTTGAATCTCTCCTCTCTAAATGTAATGTCAGATATAGATATATGGAACCACACAAAATTTCATTCCAGATAACTTAGAGAGCAGTCCTAGAGATTGTAGTGTCTTCAAGAAATAAGTTAAGTGATTTTTATTAGAGAATTGCTCATTAACACAAATAGCTCTGTGGCCTTTCAGCCAGATGCTTTCTCTATCATGATAGAGTACAGTAAATCAGGCCTTATTTAGATATAGGTAGAGAAACACATTTTCAGAAAATGCATTAAAACAGTGCTCTGTTCATATTGCCCTAAATTACTGTCAAGAGAGCCAGGACATTCAGAGCTGGATTTGAGGACTTGGTATTAAAATACTCCTATGGCTAAAGGGTCAAAGAGAAGACATTATATATTTATAATAAAAGTATTTATCTGCTAGAAAATAGGAGCCCTTGATAATTAACAGTAGTATTTAAAAGGATAGTTTTAAAAATTAATTATCTGAAGATGCTTATTGTTGAGATAGGTTTTGATTAAAATTTCAAGGAGCATTAACAGAAAGTGTCCCAGATGCTGGCCTGTCTATATTACTGTAGCAGAGTTTGTCTAGTTGTTTATCAAACTCTTTGTAAAGGAAATGGCTTCACTTTAGTCAGGAGTGGCCTGAGGCGGCCTTCTGGTGCTGCATGACTCGGCGGGTTTGGAGCGCAGGAGCACAACCCCACACATTATGTAACCACACCACGTGAGGCACATTAGGTGATCACCCACATGAACTCATGCTTGGCTCAGAGCCCTTTTGTCTGTAAAAGGATAATTACCCTGCTAATGCTGTACATATGGCTTGCTCATGTGCCAAGAGAGAGTAAATCCATGTCGAAACTATCTACGATTCCTTGAGTGTTTTTCCAGCTACCTGCTACTTGCCCACTGACTCCTCTTAGACCTCAGTTAGAACCTGACACTTTTTGGCTCTTGCTTCCTAGAAAGACTATCACAAAACTAGCCTACATTCTTCCCTTGCAGTTAGAAATAGCTGTGCAGCTGAGTTTCAGATAATGGAATGAGAATAGAAGTCAGGTTTGCCACTTTCAAATTTGGCCCAAAAAAACCTACCACATGACCCTCCACATTCTTTCTACCTGTCTCATTAAAAGATGCAAAAGGTTGAGCTGAGAATGCTGACATCCAGGGCATGACAAAGCCACAGGTAGGAAGAACATAGGTTGCCTAAATTATTGCATGGAAGATTACCCACATGACATAGTTACATGAGCTAAAAAGTAAGCTTCTATTCATAAAAGCAAAGACAAGGCATCAACTTAAATGCCCGTCAGTGGTAGACTGGATAAAGAAAATGTGGTGCATATATACCATAGAATACTACACAGCCATAAAAAAAGAATGAAATTATATTCTTTGAGCAACATGGATACAGCTGGAGGCCATTATCCTAAGCAAATTAACATAGGAACAGAAAACCAAATATCACATGTTCTCACTTATAAGTGGGAGCTAAACATTGATTACACATGGACATAAAGATGGAAACAATAGACACTGATGACTATTGTAGAGGGGAGGGAAGGAGGAGGGCAGGGGTTGAAAAACTGTTGGGTACTATCCTCAGTACCTGAGAGATGGGATCATTCATACCCCAAACCTCAGCATCACCCAATATGCCCGTGTGAAAAGAAAATAAACCTTGGGACCTCAAAATCACTAAGCCAAAGGGAAAAGCTAAACTGGAAACTGTGCAAGGTAAACTTGCCTCAAATTTTATTTTTAAATAAGCTAGCTACAAAGATAAAAAAGCTGCATACCTCCCTCATAATTTGCCCACAAGGAAATTCCTTGTAGGCCTCAAGATCTTTACTCTAACACAGTTATATTGAATTGCACCCTGACAATGTAAATTGATAGCTTATCTTCACAAGTGTTAGAGGGAAAGCCATCCTTCTGGTCACCTGAGACAAAAACATGTCTAATTGTTTCTTCTGCCCTTTGGCTTATGTAAAAATGCAGATCTACTGAGCCAGAGTAAGCCATAAATGACTATACCTCTAGTCCCCTCTCACACGTAAATTGTATATTCAATGAAAGGCTGATCAAAGACTCAGAATAATGCAACCATCTGTCTCCTATTTACCTGTGACTTGGAAGTCCCCACTTTGAATTGTCCAACCTTCCTGGACTAAACCCGTATATGCCTTACATATCTTGATTGACGTTTCATATCTCCCCAAAATGTCTAAAAGCATATATCTACCTATAATCTGGAAGCCCCCCTTTCTAAACTGAACCAATGTATATTTATACATATTGATTAATGTCTCATGTAACCCTAAAGTGCTTAAAACCAAGCTGCGCCCCAACCACCTTGGGCACATGTTGTTAGGACCTCCTGAGGCTGTCATATGTGCATCCTTAACCTTGGCAAAATACACTTTCTAAATTGAGACCTGTCTCAGACACTTTGGGTTCACACCCATGTAACAAACCTGCACGTGTACCCCCTGAATCTAAAATAAAAGTTGAAAATATTAAAAAAGAGAATTTGAAAGATCAGCCATTGTGGTTTTACATGCACACATACATATATATTATTTTGTTAGCCAGACAGTGATGATTGTCAAGTCAAAGACCTAAGGTCAGACTGAAAATTCATGATTTAGTTTTGTAGAAAGAAAAGAAAAAAAAATTTGAGAAAAAAATAAGCTTCTAATAGGTTAAATGTCAAATTTGAGGATTGCTTTTAAAGGGATTGGTTTACCCTTATTTTGGGAGTGATTACCCTTATTTTGTCTCCAGCTAAGGTATGAAGGTCTGGAGAGTATCTTCAGACCCTCAATAAAACTTGCCTCATCCTAAACGGATCCTGGTATGAGGAATGTAAGAATTCCTTTCTTATCTTGACATGGTGTAAGGCCCAGGGGAGGCCCAGGCAACACTCTTGGCAGGCTAATGTTACTTTCTAGCCTTTATGTGAGGGCACTGGCCCTCTCAGTTTTAATTTTAACCTAACTACTCAGTCAGTGCTAAAGCAGCTTTTATGGAGGCCTGTGCCTGTTCAACCATTAGTGAGATCTCACCTGCCACACTATGCCATGTCTCCTAAATCCAGTAAGCATATATAATATATAGTAAAACAACAAGTGAAAACAAACAAAAACTAGGGTTGTCCTCAAACTACCTGGTCGTATCTTCAAAACTTTAAATTCTATGTAATTAAAGATACACTGACAGCTTCGTGAAGAACTATTCCATGGGGATATTAAGGCAAATCTAAAATATAAGAATAACGTACTGTTTTAAAACCTTTGTGCATAAGTGTAACGGCCCAGCAGGTTCTCCTTGCTCACTGCCTAGACAGAGCCAATTTATCAAGACAGAGAATAGCAAAAGAGAAAGAGTTTAATTCAAACAGAGGCAGCTGTATGGGGGACTAGAGTTTTATTATTACTCAAATCAGTCTCCCTAAGAATTCGAGGATCAGAGTTTTCAAGTATAATTTGGTGGGCAGGGCCTCAGGAAGTGGGGAGTGATGACTGGAGATAAAGTCATAGAGGGTGGAAGTGAGAAAGTGAGTTGTTCTTGCTGTCTTCTATTCATGGGTGGGATCACAGAACTGATTGAGCAAGATTACCAGTCTGGGTGGCATCAGCTGGTGCATCAGAAATATCTCAAGCACTGATCTTTGGTTTTACAACAGTGATGTTATTCCCAGGAGCAATTTGGGGAAGTTCAGACTCTTGCAGCTAGAGGCTACATGGCTCCTAAGTAATTTCCAATCTTGCAGCTAATCTGTTGGTCCTATAAAGGCAGACTGGTCTTCAGGAAAGGAGAGGGTTTCTTTCAGAAAAAGGATATCACTTTTGTTTCAAAGTTAATCTATACACTAAATTCCTTCTCAAGGTTAGTTCAGCCTCTGCCTGGGAATGAACAAGGACAACTTAGAGGTTAGAACCAAGATGGAGGCGGTTAGGTTAGATCTCTTTCACTCTCATAATTAACTCAGTTCTTCTTCTTTTTTTTTTTTTTTTTTTTTTTTTTTGCAAATGCAATTTAATAATGGCTAGGTGATATTTGAACAGTGATTTGAGGTTTTAGAAACTTGTGTTATACAGGAGTTTAGGCTAGAAAGTATCCTTTATTTACCACATGCATACTACTTGTTGAAACTTAAGAATTATTTGCTAAAAAAGACAAAACAAATTCAAGGGATATTTATAAACGTCCTGATGTCTGCACACTTGTCACAGATATGTTTGGGGTGCTATTCAAAGCATGAAATTATTTTCTCCATCATATGATTATTTGGTGCCAAGCTGGACACAATGTGGCCCTTATGGCAGTGGCATTAGAAAAGTTTTATCATGGACAAGGCTTAGAAGAAAATGTTCTCTTCTTGCTTCACTCACTAAATAATGAAAACATCTCAGGACCACTTAGGAATTGCTGGGATGTGGACTATTGCCTTTTAGAAAGTGTCAAGTCCTGATAAGACAATTAAGCAACAAGGGGGAAGGGGCCCCAGGAGGTGATAAACCCTAGGTTGGGGAGAGCCCCAGATAGGAAAGAACAATGAACAATTGTTCTGAGAAATGACCTATCACAAATAGCCCATGGGCACAATGATCTCACTCCACACTTATCCCAGCAGCACGACCTTATTCCTCATGTAGCCCCTCCAGCAAGACCCTATAAAACTTCCCTCCAGCCCCTGCCTGTTTGCAGACAGCTCTTCCTCTGTTGTGCTGCCCACTGCAACCTTGCAACACATTTTCATACTTTTTCTAATAAATCTGCCTTTCTTTACCTACAACTGTCCTAGTAAAATCCTTTACAACCCACAACACCAGCCCCGGCTACTTTCACTCATGATGGAAAGCTTTAAGTGGTGATGCAATTTATGACTCTGGAAAAATTTATAACTCAAATTAGAAAGCCCAAGTTTTCCAAGAGGGGGGAGGAATATTTCCTAGAGGGAAATTATAATTTTGTTCCTGAATTTAGCATAAACTACACTGAGATAGCACATATTTGACTTCTTTTTGCTATTCAACATTCAATACTATCTTATTACTATTACAATGCCTCTCTTTGAAGGGAATTCCCCAGTTTTTACAAAAGGGCAAAATAAGTGGGCCAAATACTTTGTCTCCCCTAGAAATCTCCTAACTTGGATTAATGTTTTACTATTGAACTGGTGACACAAAAACTATAGTAATAGTGGAATTCAGATCTCTGCTCATAGCATGAAACAAATATCTTTTTCTTTTCCTTTCTTTTTTTTTTTTTTTGGTAATGGTAGATCTATTCTGAGTCCTAAAATCTTCAGAGTAGGACTCAGAATACAATTGCCTTGGGGCAATTATCTGTCATCTGGCCCATCCCTCCATCCTCTTGTCTATTCTGTGAACCTCTGATATCTTTGCAATTATTCTGTTCTCATTATTAACTTTGTTTTTGTTTAAGATTGTTTCTATTGTTTATAATAAGACCTGACACAACTGGTTAACATAACATTAATATCAGATTGTGTACTACCTGTGGTGAGGGCAATGGCAGCTGCAGATATTTTTTCTGTTTCTAAAAACATTAATTATATATTGTGCTTGGCTTTCTGAGAAGGGAAAGAGCTGAAGACCTGCTGCAGGGCACAGTTTGTTTTGTTGTGCTTGTTTTGGCTCAAGACAACCAATGATATCACATCCAAATGTGAAATATTTGCTCACTGCATTTGGTGGGAAATCACGCCAACTCTGGAAGCTCACCTGGAAGCTCTCATAGAAGATGGTCCCTGGAGCCAAGGTGAATACTTTTCTTGTCTTAAGAACCACATAGCAGAAGCATTGGGAACACAATTTTCATGGCAAAATGTTTAATCAGTCAAACAAAATTTTCCTACCATGGAGAAGTAGGCATAGATTTCCACAATGACGGTGATTTTTAGCAGACTGTATATATATTCATTTTTGCCTGCTTCATATAATAGAATTTACATAGGCACAGGGTTACCCAGGTAATGACTATGTTTTCCAGCTTTCTTGCCATGTAATATACCTCAAAATGAGAGCAGAAATGATTATGGCACTTACAGTCATCTCCTTAAATATGTGAAAGTGTGTTTCCTGCTATTTCTTCCTTCCAATTGTGTGAAATGCAGATATAATGGCAGAAGCCAAAACAGCCACCTTAAACTCAGAGGGAAAATACATTAAGTGTGAAAAAAAAAACAACAAAAACAAACACTCAACAAACTGTGCATCTATCTCAGATCTATTACATGGCATATTAATCAACTTCTATCATTTAAGCCTCATACTTGTGGTCCTCATCGGTATAGTAGTTTAGTCTATACCCTTAAACTAAGGAAATAAGGTTTGTTAGGATTACTCTGATTAAATGAGGCATTTTAAGCGTACTTTATGAAGTATTTTACTTAGCTTTGTTACATAACTCTAGTATCAACTCCTATCACTCTTAGGGCAATACATGCCTTAAAAATGTCAACTATACCATCTTTAGCAGTTTCAAGACACTAGAATGTGAGAAAACAAAGGCCAGTGAAGCCAAAATATTTTATTTCTATTAAATAAATATGAGCTCATCTGAAACAATGCCACTAAATTATCTCTATTTTTAAAATTTTTATGTTTGAGAAGAAATCTGTATTGCACATTAAATTCTAAATTCTTCGGGATAATTCCCCCATAGGATAGAAAAGGTTTCTCAGCATTTTCGAATGCCTTGACTTGATTATTATTTTTTGAGGATACTTGAGTCTATTTTTTAACTATTTGTTTTTGTAGACTTTATTTGTAGAGCAGTGTTGACATGGGAGGAGAACAGGGAAGTGCTGGGTAGAGAAAAGCGGGTCCCTCGCTAGGGCTCCACCCTCGGGCATAGGCCCATGGACTTAGGTGAGGACAGGCACTCTTGCCTCTGTGCCCAAACGTTGCATTTTCCAAGACTCCCCTGGCCCACCACACCCCAATCCTGTGCGTATAAAAACCCCAAGACCCTATCAGGCAGAGACAACAAGCGGCTGGACGTCAAGAGGAGCACATCAGTGGAAGAGCACGCTCACAGGCACTAACAGATACCAGCACTCAGGCAGGCCATCCACCGGCAGAACAATGCGGAGTTTGGCAGGGGCAGTTGGAGAAGAGTCCAGCTGCTGAGAGGCCCGACTCCAGGGGAAACCTTCCCACTCCATCTCCCTTCTGGCTCCTTCATCTGCTGAGAGCTACTTCCACTCAGTAAAACCTGGCACTCATTCTCCAAGCCCAGGTGTGATCCGATTCTTCTGGTACACCAGGGCAAAAATCCCTGGGATACAGAAAGCCCCCTGTCCTTGCCATAAGGCAGAGGTTCTAATTGAGCTGATAAACACAAGCCACTTATGGACAGCTAAACTAAAGGAACACTCTGTAACACATGCCCACTGGGGTTTCAGGAGCTGTAAACATTCACCCCTAGGCATTGCAATGGGGTTGGAGCCCTACAGCCTGCCTGTCTCTATGCTCCCCTAGAGGTTTGAGCACTGGGGCACTGAAGAAGCGAGCCACTCCCTCTGTCTCACACCCTGCAAGAGGGACAAGGGAACTTTTCCCATTTCAGTTTTAGGTTAAGAGAAAAATTGAGCAAAACGCAGATTTCCATATATCCTCTTCCCACTCCGGTGAAGTTTTCCTTGTTATTAACATCTTGCACTAGTGTGCTGTATTTACAAAAATGGTTGAGCCAATATTGATACATTATTATTAACTAAAGTCCATAGTTTACATAAGGGTTCACTCTTTGTGTTGTATAGTTGTACCAGTTTAGACAAATGCATAATGTCATATATCTACCATTATAGTATTATATATAAAACTTTGACTCCCATAAAAATTTTCTGGGTTCCACCTATTCATCTTTTCCACTCTCCCACCAACCCCTGGCAAGTATTGATCTTTCCACCCTATTTTTTGCCTTTTCCAGAATTCCAGATAGTTGGAATTATATAGTATATAACCTTTTATGCAGGCTTTATTCACTTAGCTATATGGATTTAAGTTTCCTCCATGTCTTTTCATGGATGCATAGTTCATTTCTTTTTATTAACTTTTATTAAACTATGTATGGATCTTCCACAGTTTTTTTATTTATTGGCCTATAGAAGAATATCTTGGTTACTTCCAATTTCTGGAAATTCTGAATAAAAGTACTACAAACACTTGTATGCAGGCTATTTAGAGGACATAAGTTTTCAACTTATTTAGGTAAATATCTAGGGGTGCAATTGTTGGACCATATGGTAAAGTGTTCTTACTTTGTGGAAAACTCCAAAACAGTCTTCCAAAGTGGCTGTACCATTTTGGATTATCACCAGCAATAAATGAAAGTTCCTGTTCAATATCCTTCCAAGTATTTGGAGGTGTTAGTGCTTTGACCTTTAACTATATTAATAGATTTATAGTGGTATGCCATTGTTGTTTTAATTTGCGATTCCCTAATGACATCATGTTGAGCATCTTTTCATATGCTTTTTTGCCATCTGTATATCGTCTTTGATGAGGTATCATTTCAGATTTTTGCCTTTTAAGTGTGTTGTATATTTCTTCTTTTGAGTTTTAAAGAATTTTGCATATTTTCTATACCAGTCCTTTATCAGATAAAAGTTTTGCAAATATTTTCTCACCGAATCTGGCTTGTCTCTTCATTCTCTTCATAATGACTTTCAAAGTGCAGAAGTTTTAAATTGTAATGTAGTCCAATTTATCAACTTTTTCTTTCATAAATCATGCTTTTGGTGTTGCATCTAAAAAGTCATTATCAACTGTAAGGTCATCTACATTTTCTACTATGTTGTCTTCTAGACATTCTATAGTCTAGAATGGAAGACATGTTTTACATTTTATGCTCAAGTCTCCTATACCTTATGAGTTCATTTTTATGAAAGGCTAAGGCTTGTATATAGTTTCATATTTTTACATGTAGCTTTCCATTTATTCTGGAAATATTTGCTAAAAAGACTATACTTTCTCCACTGAGTTATTTTTAATCTTTTGTAAAAGATAAGTTGACTATATTTGTTGGATCTATACCTGGGCTCTCTATTCTATTGCACTGCTCTTTTATTTTCTTTCACCAATACAATACAATACAATACAACACAAAACAATACAATACTCAGTTACAGTAGTCTTGTATAAAGTCTACAAAGTGATTCATGCCAGTCCTCCAAATTTCTTTATCATGTTCAGTATTTTGTTGATAATTTTAGGTCTTTTGTCTATTTATATACATTTTATGATTATTTCGTCAATATCTAGAAACTACCCTGCTTCAATTTTGATTGGGATTGCAACGAATTTATAAATGAAGTTGGGAAGAATGATATCTCAACAAGATTGAATCTTCCTATCCATGAACACAGAATACCTCTCCAATTGTTGAGGTCTCTGTGATTAGTTTTGCAGGGGTTTTTTAATACAGAAATTGTACTTATTTTGTTAGATTTATAGCTAAGTATATACATTTTTTGATACAAATATAAATGATGTCATGTTTTTAATTTCAAATTTCAATTATTCATTACTGATATGTAGGAAAGCAATGACTTGTATATTAACTTTGTATATTCTTATCTTGCTATAATTTCTTGTTAGTGCCAGGAAATTTTTGTTGATTCTTTGAAACTGTCTACATAGACAATCCTATTATTTGCCAACAGACTTTTTGTTTCCCTCCCTTCGCGATCTATACGTGTTTTAATTCCTTTTCCTTTGTTATTACATTAGCTAGGACTTCCAGTATGATGTAGAATAGAAACAGCAAGAGGGAACATTTTTACCTTGTTCCTGATGTTAAAGGAAATGCATCTAGTTTCTGATCATTATGTGAGATGCTACGCATAATGTTATTTTAATTCTTTATTATAAGTATTTTTAGAACAGTCCTGGACTGGGCTTTCTTCCTGTGGATTGATACTTTTAGAGGGCCCTTTTAATATATTTTTGTACCCCTTTTCAGCTATGGTTTTTTCTTTTATGTTTTATATTACTTTTTTCATTCACTGTTCTCTGCACACTCTAGAAGTCTTGTGGTTTTTAGTACCTTCATTTATTAGTTCCAAATTCACAGATTCTTTTTATTAATTTTAGTTCAATTCTTTATACCTGATCTTGTTTTATATCATTGACTTTTAAATTTCTCTTTGAATTATCTCTATGACTACTGGGGATATTTTTCTATTTGTCTATCCAGTGATTTCTAGTTGTGTTTCACATCCCAGGACTCTGTTTATTATTAGAGGACATAGCTGGCTTCTCACTTAAATGAGCAACTTTCCACTCTGGATTTCTGAGACTGGCTTATTTTAGAATGCATACAGTATGGTACAGACAGTTTTATGGGACTCTCTCCCACATGCAAAACCTAGAGTTTCCTAGATTGCCATTCTCATTTCAACTCAGTGAGAAGCAGAATATTAAGTTTTATTTCCCTTATAGTGTTATAGAGGCAAATTTACTAATCTTCAAACATGGATAAATTTACTAACTTTTAAAATTTATTAATTCCTAAAGTTTCTAATTTACAAATTTATAGATTTACAAATGTACAATTTACATTTACAAAATTACTAATTTATACATTTATAATTTAAAATTTTAGTAATTTAAAGATTTCAATTTTTACAGAATTACAAATTTACTAAAGTACTGTTACAAAATTGCTAATCTTCAACCAGCAGTGAATAGTGAGTGAATAAAGAATGTTGATTCTTATAATCGGTAGACGCAACTGTTTTTAACTTACCTTTACTTCGAATTTTTTTTTGCTCCAATTCTCTGTGGTTACCTACTGCAAAAGTTTACCTGTATTCTTTTTGTACATCCTCTGAATTAGCTTCTTTAATTATCAGTTAAATATCCACTAATTATATCTTTCAGCAATTTATGAAAATCTTTTTGCCACTCATTTTCTACTGTTAGTTTTTTTGTAATTGATTCTATAGAAAGTCGAGTTGTAAATGAATGTGCTAGGTGAATCATTATTTTTCAGAAGCTAGAAATAGAAAATTTTAGAATGACGCTCAAACATTTTTTGTAATGTAGGATAGACTAACACCTCTGAATTCTTACAAATATTTGTTAATACAAAAGAAAAGATGTTTCCTCCACATCTTATGACATAAGGAATTATGTACTATATTGATTTATAGAATAAAATATTCAAAGCAAAGAAAAAGAAGATTCTATTGAAATTGCTTATTTTTTCTCCAGGAATTATCTCCAGGAACACATTTATCAAATTTTTAAACTTTAAAAAAGTAAAGCTTATTTTCTTATATAATATTATACTATGCTAACAGTGATATCATGATGATTTAAGACTTCAAGTCAAATTCTATGAATCAAAATCCAAGTCCAAGTCAAATCTCAAAATCTATGTCACTATATTATTGTTCATATTCTGCAACCTGGTTTAGAAATTTTACCTTATGATATGGTTTAGTTGTGTCACCACCCAAAAGTTACCTTGAATTGTAGGTCCTACCATTCCTACATGTTGTAGGAGGGACCCAGTGGGAGGTGATTGAATCATGGGAGTGGGTCTTTCCCATACTGTTCTGATGATAGTGAATAAATATCACAGATCTGATGGTTTTATGAAGGGGAGTTTCCCTGCACAAGCTCTCTTCTCTTGTCTACTGCCATGTGAGATGTGCTTTTCATCTTCCACCATGATTGTGAGGCCTCCCCAGCCGTGAGGAACTGCAAGTCCAATAAACCTCTTTCTTTTGTAAATTGCCCAGTCTGGGGTATGGCTTTATCAGCAGTGTGAAAATGGACTAATACATCTTATTAAACCAAAAAATATTGCACTGAAGGGTCTTCAACTAATCCTGTAACTAATGTTCCCTGAAATACACATACTTTAATAACTGTGACCTAAAGCAAAAAGTTTCCCTTTTAATTAGCCATACAATTTTGATATACTTTAAGATTGTGTGTTTTATAAAACATTTAGTACAAAATATGTGCTGGGTTTTGTGCACAGGTATGTGCTTTTACTATAATCCCTTAAACATTTTAAAACATAACATTACCATATAGGGGTATCTATACCAATAGGGTTTCAGTGGTATACTCATATACACTGAAATAAAAGAGGATAAAACAAATGGAAGAACATTCCATGCTCATGGGTAGGAAGAATCAATATCGTGAAAATGGCCATACTGCCCAAGGTAATTTATAGATTCAATGCCATCCCCATCATGCTACCAATGACTTTCTTCACAGAATTGGAAAAAACTACTTTAAAGTTCATAGGGAACCAAAAAAGAGCCCACATTGCCAAGTCAATCCTAAGCCAAAAGAAGAAAGCTGGAGGCATCACGCTACCTGACTTCAAACTATACTAAAAGGCTATAGTAACCAAAACAGCATGGTACTGGTACCAAAACAGAGATATAGACCAATGGAACAGAACAGGGCCCTCAGAAATAATGCCGCATATCTACAACCATCTGATCTTTGACAAACCTGAGAAAAACAAGAAATGGGGAAACGACTCCCTATTTAATAACTGGTGCTGGGAAAACTGGCTAGTCATATGTAGAAAGCTGAAACTGGATCCTTTCCTTACACCTTATACAAAAATTAATTCAAGATGGATTAAAGACTTAAATGTTAGACCTAAAACCATAAAAACCCTAGAAGAAAACCTAGGCAATACCATTCAGGACATAGGCATGAGCAAGGACTTCATGTCTAAAACACCAAAAGCAATGGCAACCAAAGCCAAAATTGACAAATGGGATCTAATTAAACTAAAGGCTTCTGCACAGCAAAAGAAACTACCATCAGAGTGAACAGGCAACCTACAGAATGAGAGAAAATTTTTGCAATCTACTCATCTGACAAACGGCTAATATCCAGAATCTACAATGAACTCTAACAAATTTACAAGAAAAAAACAAACAACCCCATCAAAAAGTGGGCGAAGGATATGAACAGACACTTCTCGAAAGAAGATACTTATGCAGCCAAAAGACACACGAAAAAATGCTTATCATCACTGGCCATCAGAGAAATGCAAATCAAAACCACAATGAGATACCATCTCCCACCAGTTAGAATGGCGATCATTAAAAAGTCAGGAAACAACAGGTGCTGGAGAGGATGTGGAGAAATAGGAACACTTTTACACTGTTAGTGGGACTGTAAACTAGTTCGACCATTGTGGAAGTCAGTGTGGTGATTCCTCAAGGATCTAGAACTAGAAATACCATTTGACCCAGCCATCCCATTAATGGGTATATACCCAAAGGATTATAAATCATGCTGCTATAAAGACACATGCACACGTATGTTTATTGTGGCACTATTCACAATACCACAGACTTGGAACCAACCCAAATGTCCAACAACGATAGACTGGATTAAGAAAATGTGACACATATACACTATGGAATACTATGCAGCCATAAAAAATGATGAGTTCATGTCCTTTGTAGGGACATGGATGAAGCTGGAAACCATCATTCTCAGTAAACTATCGCAAGGACAAAAAACCAAACACCACACGTTCTCACTCATAAGTGGGAATTGAACAATGAGAACACATGGACACAGGAAGGGGAACATCACACACCGGGGCCTGTTGTGGGGTGGGGGTCAGGGGAGGGATAGCATTAAGAGATATACCTAATGTTAAATGACAAGTTAATGGGTGCAGCACACCAACATGGCACATGTATACATATGTAACTAACCTGCACGTTGTGCACATGTACCCTAAAACTTAAACTATAATAAAAAAAACTCACTCAAATCTATTCAATAATGCTTACTGATGTTTTATTTTGCAAGGGTGGTTAATAAGAAGTCTTAGAATCCAAAGCACAAATAACATAGTCATAGAGGCATAACTGTAGACTACTCCCACCATTTCCTCTTCTCCAGGTTAATTCCCAGATTATTCAATGCACTGTCACTCTGTCATTTGTTTCTCCTTTCTCCTTGGGATTAGAACCCAACCTACATTTTAAAATTTCACATGAGCAAGATCATACAGTATTTGTCTTTCTGTGCTTGGCTTATTTCACTGAACATATTTAGGTTCATTCTCATTGCAGCAAATGGCAAGATTTCATTCTTTTCTTATGGCTGAGTGGTATTCCATTGCGTATATATACTACATTTCCTATTTTCATTTGTTGACGAACACTTAGGTTGATTTCTTATCTTGACTATTCTGAATAAGTACTGTAGTTAACATGGGAGCTGAGCTCATGGAAGTAGAGAGTAGAATAGAGGTTACCTGAGTCTAGGGAGGGGAAGAAAGAGAGAGGATGGGGAGACGTGGGATAATGGATACAATGTTATAGTTAGGAAAAATAAGTTCTGGTATTTTAACACAGAGTAGGGTGACTATAGTTAACAATAATGTATGATATAATTCTAAAAATTAGAAGAGAGAAATTTGAATGTTCTCACCACAAAGAACTGGCAAAGCTTTGAGGTGACAAAAATACTAATTACTTAATTTGATCATTATACAGTGTATTCATTTAACAAAACATCACACTGCACATTTAATTATTATATATCAATGAAAAATAAAATGCTAATCTTTCTAAAGCATATGAAAGTATCTCTTCCTTTGCTTAAATATGAATCTCATTATTAATCCTGTAAACAATTTGAACTAAAGTTCATATATTAATGTGTCCATTTTTAGGAATTTAGTACATATCTTTATTTCTTCTTCTTTATTGTCACTGACAAAAGAAAATTCTAAAAAGAATAGGGACAAGAACATGAAAATGAAGATTTACTGAATTTAAGATGATTAACCATAGAGGGACAAAGATTATAATCTCAAGTAATATGGCATGATAATTTAAATTCAGGCATTATATTGGAGATATTTTTCATTCACTTTACATACTCTTAGCTGTACACCAAAATACTGTACCTAGTTCATGAGGACAAGACTGTGGGAAATAATTGAAGTAATCAAAATATAGTAAGACCCTTTAAGGGAAAACTATGTGTTGTTTAGAGCACAGCCTGTATAGCTATCTGGTTGTATGTTTTGGGGGGAATTTTTGTTTCTATTTTCATCATCTTAGAGCTGTTTTATAACTTTCTAAGTAGTTAGAAACAGAACCCTCATAAAATATCAAATAATTCTTTTTCATACAAATTCAAATTTTGCTTAGTGGAATATAAGTGACTATTGTTCTGTGGACATTGAGAATTTGCATAAGTTTTGCATTCATTTGTAAATTTGTTTTATTATTCTTTACCTGAGTATAAATGCATGTTATTCTGTGTTCTCTTTTGTAACACCTTATTCGATCTTTATTAACTTAGTTAAATAAAAATCTTTGAAGTGTTTATTCAATTTTTTTGTGTGTGATAAGGTCTCACTCTGTCATCCAGACTGGGGTACAGTGGCACAATCATGGCTCACTGTAGCCTAGACATCCTCCGTTCAAGTGATGCTCCCACCCAGCACTCCGAGTAGCTGGGACAACAGAGGGGGCTATATGCCACCACACCTGGCTAATGTCTTTATTTTTTGTAGAGACAGGATCTTCCTATGTTGCCCAGATTGGTCTCAAACTCCTGGGCTCAAGCCCTCCCCCTGCCTTGGCCTTCCAAAGTGATGGGATTACAGGCATGAGCCACCATGCCCAGTCTATTTGATATTTGTGTGTCGGGAAAGGTTATCATTCTTTTAAATATCTTTCAGTCCTTTAGAAACATGAATTGTGAGTTGTGACATAGAATATTTGCTATACATCATACACCAACAAATGACTATCAAAGGTCAATGTATATTTTGTCTATTTACTCAATCTGACTATTCTGTGGAGCACATGTTCTGTAGGAGAAATAATTATCTAAAAGAGTTTTATTTTAATTCAATAGCAGAATATCCAAAAATTGCCATCCGAGTTCTCAGAGCACATGGCAATTTTGTGGGTTTTTTTTTTCCCTGCTGCTATGTATTAAACTATCCTCTCCCTTTACTACAAAAGTTCTTTGAAAGCTTCCAAATTCTTAAGGCACAAATCCTAAAGAGAGTCATTGAACCTACTGAAACCATTCTGTACTCTCATCTTAGAAGTCTAGGTAGAAAGAAATGCAGTTTTTCTAGAACTACATTGATTGAACAATACATTGCAATGATGGGGGCGAAAAACACTTTAATAACTGTAAATTACCATGGAAGTATTAAGGTGTATGTGAAAAATGTCTGCAAGCATACCTCAGAAAGTGAGATGTCTATTTCATTACGTCAGGATTTTTATTTTAATATGTTGCTGAAATTGCAGTGCTATAAAATATTTAATGAATAGCAAATGCAAAGGACTAAGTTTTGTCATTCAGTAAATATCATTTATCAATATCAAAAATTCTTTCAACAAAGTAAAAATAATTTAAATGTATAATCCTGGTATTTGTTGACAGAAAGATTCATTTAAATATGTAGAAATTGACTTTACATTTTGTATACTCTAAATACACACACACACACACACACACACACACACACACTATTGGATGCAAAAATCAACTTTTTTCCTGATATTCTCAAAGAGTTTTTCTCTCTGATAACTATGCATTGATAAAGTTGTCACATGTAAACCTGTCAAGTACTCAATATTTCAGAAATATTTATGTCAGCTATATTAATATATACTATATAGTTTCTATTATGCATGAAAATATATTTTTATAAAACTAATATAAAACTGGGAAAAAATTCAAATATATAAATGTATTTGGCATCTGAAAATTTCTAGCCCTAAAATAGAAGCTAATGATACCAAATGAAATAACCACATATTTTACCTAAAGGAACCTAAGATCTAGTGGAAAGAAAAAAAATTGCACCTACATTGCAATACACAAAAATATAAAGTGTATGGGGAGATTGGGGGAAGATGAGGATAGGTTACAGGGCTAATGTGCGGCTTCCACATAGACAGATGACAGAACAGCATGTAGAGCCTCATACTGTGATCTTTTGCTCCAAGCACCATTGCAGGAACCTACCAGGAAAACTAAAAGAATTCACAGATCATTTGAAAGAAGCAACACACTACTGCAAATTCCATAAACTGGCGAAAAAACATGACCTCCCAAAGTGTGAGAGGGGGAAAAAAACCTACCTTCAAACATACATCCCCACTGGGAAATCTGAAAATGTAGATCATGGGAGAAAGATTTAACATTACCTAGAAATGAACAGATTTAAGGAGTCAGATGAAATATAAAAGTAGAAGTAGCAGCAGGAAGTGCCTTGTAGGCACTCCCTCTCCCCAGCTCAAGCCTAGGGAAGCCAACCATGACTATATCTCACAGGGGCCCTTGGTGAAGACAGCCAGCAGAATTGGGGAGGGGTCACAGGGCAAAGGAAGCTTACAAATGAAATTGGTAATGGTAGCTGAACACAAAACATAGAAATTCTTAGGAGTTTTGTGGTTTTGCCCATCATCTGAGAAACAAAAAGGAGAAGACAACATCTAATTCCACTGCCTGCAACATCCTGGCTAATCAGAAGTCCTGAATGTGTTCACATGACAGCCTCACTGCTAGCACAACCAGCATTCAAGCCAGCACACCAAACATATCTGCAACCAAGGACTCTCACAGAGTGTACTTCACTTTCCTGCCACCTATGCCACAGCAGGTGCTGGTATCCATGGCTGGGAGACCTAAAGACAGATCACATCACAGGACTCTTTGCAGACAACCCCCAGCACCAGCCCAGAGCCTGGTAGCCCCACTGGGTGGCTAGACCCAGAAAAGCAATAACAATCACTGTAGTCCAGCTCTCAAAAAAACCCCACTTCTAGGGGAAGGGGGAGAACACCACATCAAGGAATGGCCCTCCGGGACAAGAAAATCTGAACAACAGGTCTTGAATTTTAGACCTCTCCACTGAAATAGTCTACCCAAATAAGAAGGAATCAGAAAATTAATTCTGGTAATATGACATAATAGGGTTCTATAATCTCCCCCAAAAGATCACACCAGATCCTCAGCAATGGTTGCAGTTGAAAAAGAAATCTCTGAATTGCCAGATAAATTAAGAAGGTTTATTATTAAGCTACTCAAGAAGATACCAGAGAAAGGTAAAAACCAACTAAAAGAAATTAATAAACAATATAGAATGTGAATAAAAATGCTCAGATAAAAAGATATCATAAAGAAAAAAACAATCACAGTTTCTGGAAATGAAAGACGCACTTAGAGAAATACAAAATGCAGTGGAAAGAGTCAACAGTATACTAGAACAAGTAGAAGAAAGAACTTCAGAGCTCAAAGACAAGGCTTTCTAATTAACCCAATCATACAAAGGCTAAAAAAAAAAAGCCTCCAAGAAGTTTGCATTATATTAAACAACAAAACTGAAGCATAATCGGTGTTCCTAAGGAGGAGGAGAAATCTAAAAGTTTGGAAAACTTGAGGGAATAATTGAGGAAAATTTCCCTGGCCTTGCTAGTGGTCTAGACATCAAAATGCAAGAAGTTATAAAACACCTGGGAAATGCATTGCAAAAAGTTCATCACCTAGGCACATAGTCATCAGGCTATCTAAAGCCAAGATGAAGAAAAGACTTTTAAGATCTATGAGACAAAAGTATCAAGATAGCCTCTAAAGGAAAATCTATGAGATTAACAGCAGATTTCTTTGCAGAAACATTATAAGCCAGAAGGAATTGGGATCCCATATTTAGCCTTGTGAAACAAAATAATTGTCAGCTAACAATTTTGTATCTAGCAAAACTAAGCTGCACAAATGAAGGAGAGATAAAGTCTTTTTCGGACAACAAATGCTGAGAGAATTTGCCACTGCTAAACCAGCACTACAAGAAGCACTTAAAGGAATTTTAAACCTTGAAATACACCAAAGGCAAACTTGCTTAAAGCATAAATTTCACAGGACCTATAAAAAATAACACAATTGAAAAAAACAAAGAAGCTATTAAGGCAACAAATAACATAATAAACAGAACAGTAATGCACATCTCAATACCAATGTTAAATGCTCCACTAAAAAGATACAGAATGTCTGAATGGATAAAAAAAAATCCACCAACCAAGGATCTTCTGTCTTCAAGAAACTCACTTAACACATAAGGACTCGCATACACTTAAGATAAAGGGGTGGATAAAGATATTCCACACAAATGGAAACCAAAAGCAAGCAGGAGTAGGTATTCTTATATCAGACAAAACAGCCTTTAAAGCAACAACAGTAAGAAAAAAAGAGAAAAAGTAACATTTTATAATAATAAAAGTATTAGTACAGCAAGAAAATATCACAATCCTAAATATATATGTACCTAATGCTGGAGGTCCCAAATTTATAAAACAATTACTAATAGACCTAAAAATGAGATAGATAGCAATGCAATAATAGTGAGGGACTTCAATACTCCACTCACAGCACTAGACAATCATCAAAACAGAAAGTCAAGAAAGAAACAATGGACTTAAACTATATTCTAGAACAAATGTACTTAACAAACATTTACAGAAGATTCTACCCAACAACTGAGAATATATATTATTTACATTGGCACATGGAACATTCTCCAAAAGCAACCATATAATAGATCACAAAACAAGTCTCAATAAATTTAAGAAAATCAAGATTATATTAAGTATTCTCCAGACCACTGTAAGGAACCCTCAAAATTATACAAATGCATGGAAATTAAATATGTTCCTGAATGATCTTTGGGTTGACAATAAAACCAAGATGAAAGTTAAAAAGTTATTTGAGCTGAATGATAATAGTGACACAACTTAAAACCTCTGGGATACAGCAAAAGTGATGGTAAGAGGAAAGTTTATAGCATTGAATGCCTACATTAAAAATTCTGGAAGAGCACAAATAGACAACGTAAGGTCATGCCTGAAGGAACTAGAGAACAAGAACAAACCAAACTCAAACCCAGCAGAAGAAAATAAATAACAAAAATCAGAGAAGAACTAAATGAAATTGAAACAAACAAAAAACAATACAAAAGACAAATGTAACAAAAAAACTGTTTTTTGGAAAAGATAAAATGGATAGACAATTAAAGAGATTAACCAAGAAAAAAAGAGAGATCCAAATAAGATCAATTAGAAAAGAAACAGGAGATATTACAACAAATACCACAGTAATACAAAAGATCATTCAAGGCTATTATCAACACCTTTATGCATACAAACTAGAAATTCTGGAGGAGATGGATAAATTCCTGGAAATATACATCCTCCCAGATTAAATCAGGAAGAAATGGAAACTCTGAACAGACCAATAACAAGTAGCAAGTTTGAAACAGTAATTTTAAAAATTGCCAACAAAAAAGTCCAGTACCAGATAGATTCACAGCTGAATTCAAAAAAGAATTGGTACCAATCCTATTGAAACTATTCCAAAAGACAGAGAAAGAGGGAATCCTCCTTAAATCATTCTATGAACCAATATCAAGCAAATTCCAAAACCAGGAAAAAAAAATAACAAAAAAAGAAAACTACAGACCAGTATCTCTAATAAACATAGATGCAAAAATCTTCAACGAAACACTAGCTAACTGAATACAACAGCATATCAAGAATACAATACATCATGATAAATTGGTATTTATACCATGGATGCAGGAATGGTTTAACATACATAAGTCAAAAACTGTGATACACCACACAAACAGAATTAAGAACAAAAATCACACGATCATCTCAATAGATGCAGAGAAAGCACTTGACATAATCCAGCATCCCTTTATGATAAAAACCTTCAGTAAAATTGGGATAGAAGGGACGTACCTCAAGGTAACAAATGATAAACTATCTATGACAAACCCACAGCCAACATCATACTGAACTGGTAAAAGTTAAAAGCATTTCCCCTGAGAATTGGAACAAGACAAGGATGATGACTTTCACCATTTCTATTCAACATAATACTTTAAGTCCTAGCTAGAACAATCAGATGAGAAAGAAATAAAGGGCATTCAAATGGTAAAGAAGAAGTCAAACTGTCACTGTTTGCCAATGATATAATTATATACTTAGAAAACCCTAAAGACTCATCCAAAAAGCTCCTAGATCTGATAATGAATCCAGTAAAATTTGAAGATATAGAATCAATGTACACAAATCAGTAACACTGCTATACACCAACAATGAAAGAGCTGAGAAACAAATCAATAACTCAATTCCTTTTACAACAGCAGCAAAAAATAATATATGATAAAATACTTAGGAATATACCTATTCAAGAAGGTGAAAGATCTCTACCAGAAAAACTATAAAACACTGCTGAAAGAAATTAGAGATGAAAACAAACAAATGGAAACACATCCCATGCTCATGAATGAGTAGCATCAATTTTGTGAAAATGACCATACTGCCAAAAGCAATCTACAGATTCATTGCAATTTCCATCAAAGTACCACCAATATCAATCTTTGCAGAACTACAAAAATCAATTCTAAAATTCTATATACCAATAAAGACCCCTCAAACCAAAGCAAGGTTAAGCAAAAAGAGCAAACCTGGAGGCATCACATTACCCAACATCAAACTGTACTACAAGGCTATTGTTACCAAAGCAGCGTGGTACTGGTATAAAAATAGGCACTTAGACCAATAGAACAAAATACAGTACACAGAAATAAAGCCAAATACTTACAGCCAACTAATCTTCAACAAAGAAAACAAAAATCTGAAGTGGAGAAATGGCATCTTATTCAATAAATGATGTTGAAATAATTGGCAAGCCACATGTAGAAGAATGAAACTAGATCCTCATTGCTTACCTTATACAAAAATCAACTCAAGGTGGATCAAAGACTTAAATCTAATACCTGAAACCATAAAAATTCTAGAAGATACATCAGTAAAACTCTTCTAAATGTTGGTTTAGCCAAAGAGTTCATGACCAAGAACCCAAAAGCAAATGCAACAAAAACAAAAATAGATGGGACCTAATGAAACTAAAAAACTTCTGCACAGCAAAAGAAATTATCAGCAGAGTACACAGACAACCCACAGAATGAGAGAAAGTATTTTCAAACTATGCATCTAATATGGTTTGGCTGTGTGCCCACCCAAATCTCATTTTGAATTCCCATATGTTGTGGTGGGGACCCAGTGGGGGGTAATTGAATCATGTGGGCAAGTCTTTCCTGTTCTGTTCTCATAACAGTCAATAAATCTCATGACATCTGATTGTTTTAAAAGGGTGAATTTCCCTGCACAAACTCTCTTTTCTTGTCTGCCGCCATGTGAGATATGCCTTCCACCTTCTGCCGTGATTGTAAGGCCTTCCCAGCCACATGGAACTGTAAGTTTAATAAATTTCTTTCTTTCGTAAATTGCCCAGTGTCAGGTATATCTTTATCAGCAGTGTGAAAATGAACTAATACAGTAAATTAGTACCAGTAGATTGGGGTGCTGCTGAAAAGATACCCAAAAATGTGGAAGTGACTTTGGAACTGGGTAACAGGCAGAAGTTGGAACAGTGTGGAAGGCTCAGAGGAAGACAGGAAAATGTGGGAAAGTTTGGAACTCCCTAAAGACTTGTTGAATGGCTTTAACAAAAATGTTGATAATTATCTGGACAATAAGATACAGGCTGAGATGGTCTCAGATGGAAAAGGAAAACTTGTTGGAAACTGAAGCAAAGGTGACTCTTGTGTTTTAGCAAAGAGACTAGTGACATTTTGCCCTTGCCCTAGAGATTTGTGGAACTTTGAACTTGAGTGAGATGATTTAGGTTACCTGGCAGAATAAATTTCTAAACAGCAAAGTATTCAAAAGTTTATTTGGGTGCTGTTAAAGGCATTCAGTTTTATAAGGGAAGGAGATCATAAAAGTTCAGAAAGTTTGCAGCCTGACAATGTGATAGAAAACAAAATCCCATTTTCTGAGGAGAAATTCAAGCTGGCAGCAGAAATCTGCATAATTAATGAGGAGCTGAATGTTAATCAGCAAGACTATGGAAAAAATGTCTCCAGGGCATGTCAGAGGTCTTCACAGCAGACCCTCCCATCACAGGCCTGGAGGCCTAGGAGGAAAAAGTAGTTTTGTGGGCCAGGCTCAGGGTCCCTATGCTGTGTGCAGCCTAGGGACTCAGTGCCCTACATCCCAGCTGCTCCAGCCCTGGCTGAAAGGGGCCAACATAGAGCTTGGGCCATAGCTTTAAAGGGTGCAAGCCCCAACCCTTGGCAGCTTCCACATGGCATTGAGCCTGCGGATGCACAGAAGTCAAGAATTGAGGTTTGGGAACCTCGGCCTGGATTTCGGAAGATGTATGGAAATGCCTGGATGCTCAGACAGAAGTTTTCTGCAGGGGCTGGGCTTTCATGAAGAACCTCTGCTAGGGTAGTGTGGAAGGGAAATATGGAGTCAGAGCGCCCATGCAGAGTCTCTGCTGGGGCACCACCTAATGGAGCTGTGAGAAGAGGGCCACTGTGCTCCAAACCCCAGAATGGTAGATCCACCAACAGCTTGCACCGGGCACCTGGAAAAGCCACAGACATGCAATGCCAGCCTGTGAAAGCAGCCAGGAGGGAGGCTGTAATCTGCAAAGTCAAAGGGGCAGAGCTGCACAAGACCATAGGAACCCACCTCTTGCATCAGCATGATATGGATGTGAGACATGGAGTTAAAGGACATCATTTTGGAACTTTAAGGTTTAAAGACTGTCCTATGGGATTTTGAACTTGCATGGGGCCTCTAGTAGCCCCTTTGTTTTGGCCAGTTCCTCCAATTTGGAACAGGTGTATTTATCCAATGCCTGTACCCCCATTCTATCTAGGAAGTAACTAGATTTTGATTTCACAGACTTATAGGCAGAAGAGACTTGCTTGCTCAGATGATACTTTGGCATTGGACTTTTGAGTTAATGTTGGAATAAATTAAGTCGTTGGGGAACTGTTGGGAAGGCATGATTGTGTTTTGAAATGTGAGGACATGAAATCTGGGAGGTACCAGGGGTGAAACGATATGTTTTAGCTCTGTCTCCACCTAGATCTCATCTTGAATTCTAGTTCCCGTAATCCCCATGTGTTGTGGGAGGGACCTGGTGGGAGGTGGTTGAATCATGGCGACAGTTATTCCCATGCTCCTCTCATGGTGGTGAGTGGGTTCTCGTGAGATCTGATGGTTTCATAAGGGGCTTCTCCTCTTTGCTCAACACTTCTCCTTTCTTCTGCCATGTGAAGAAGGTGTTTGCTTTCCCTTCTGCTATGTAAGTTTCCTGAGGCCTCCCCAGCCATGCTGAACTGTGAGTCAATTAAACCTCTTTCCTTTATAAATGACCCAGTCTCAAGTATGTCTTTATTAGCAGCATGAGAATGGACTAATACACCCTGCTACCATTTTGTGCCTTTATAAGTCAATTTTCCACCCACAGCTCGTGATGTCCTATATTTGTTTGGGATTCGGTTACTCTTCTGCTCAAAAACATTCAATGTCTTATCTTGCCTTGTATACAATAAATCTTGAATTTTATGACAGGCTTCATAGTCCTTCCTAAGTTATCAGGCCACTAGTAAATTTTCTAACATCCTTTACTCCCACTCTTCCACTCTGACTTAACTGCATAACCAAATTTCTACTGTCAGAACAAAGGCATTTTCCACCTACAGCTTTTGTACTGGCTGTCCTTTCTGCCTGAAGTGCCTTTTTTCCAGATGTCTTTCTGGCCCCTGTGCTTCATTCAGACTCTGCTCAACATACTCCTAAGTCTTTCCCTGCCTATGTCTTCTAGAACAGCAGCCACTTGTATGCTCTTGATCCTCTTCATTTTTTTCTTTATATTACTTTTCACTACCTAAAATATTTAATTACATAAATGTATAGAAAATAAGTTGTAGAAAGTAAGTACCATGAGGTCTGATATGTTAATTTTATTGCTCAAATCCAAGCATGTAGCAAAATGCTTGATGCATAATAGGTCCTGAATAAATATTTTGCAGAATGAATAAATGAATCAATTTGATCCATAATGTTATGATACAAATGTTTATTTTCTCATAAATAGTTGAATATTAAAATATACATGTATGTATATATACTTCATAAAATAAATCACAATTCAAACATAATTTCATTTGATTAAACCATATCTTAGTTTATGTTTTCTGTTTATAAGTGAATTTCATTTATTGAAAACAATATTCATAAATAAAGTAATCAATGTTTTTCTAGTTGATATTACTTTGATCAAGCTATTACAGGATGTTCATTCATGTTGTGAATATTTGTATTGAGCAATGGATTGACACAGACATATCAGAGATCATTATAAATGGAATAAAATTTCCTTTGTAAATCTCCTCACTAAGTTTTTTTGGTTTTTAGAAGACTTGGGATGTATATTAACAGATAACATTTTGATAAAATATGATAAGTACCTCTAGTTTTGCCATATCCATTATGAAATCATTAATAATAATGAGCCTAAGCCTTGAGGTAATTCAGAGTGGCATTTGCTCACACCTCACATCAATGATACTAAATGATGCACTTGAAAAACTTAAAAGTCTGAATTTCAAAGATGATTTTCACCTTATTCTCTCATGTCTTCTGTTTTATGTCATTGCTGTTATTCTTCCCCATACTCTGAAAAATTACCTCTTAGGTGAATTGCTTACCAGGCTTACCTTTGGTTTAATTGTGCACTATTAAAAAGCTTTTGCCTATGTTTAATATAATGTTCAGTTGTTCCATAGAAACCTGCTTATTATAGTTTCCTATTATCTGTTCTAAAAGTATTTTGTTGTAATAAGCTGTAAGCTTTAAATATCTGTACTTTTTCCATCCTATTTATCTTCGAATACATCAATCACTTGACCTGTACTGTGTTTAATCGAGATTAAATGGGACACATCAAATTCTTAAACTTAATATGTAATTAATGGTTGCAACAACTATTTCCCTAAGCAGAAATCATCACCTGCATTTGTAATCAGATAGAACATTTCCAAGGAAGTTTCATAAGCATAAAATTTTATAGAAGTGTTTCTATTGTGGTTTTACATAAAAAAATAGTGATGATAATAATTAAGATTTATGGAGGGCTTTCTGTGTTACACTGTACTCAGTACTTTATCCCCATTTTATAGATGGTAAAATCAACACTGAAAGTTATGTTTCCAGTCTCAGGCCAAATAACATGTTAGTAGAATACTCTTGATATAAACCCTTTTGGGAATTTTGGCAATATTATTCCAAAGCCTGAGGTCTTAACCACAAGTCACCACTCCAGAGCCTGCCGGGGAAAATTAACTAGCCATGAGATGATACCTTAAGGATATTTCAAGGAGAAAAGCAGGAGAGTGAGAGGAGTGTCTGAAAACAGGTACTTTCATTGATCATCACCAGATATCCAGTAACTGTTAGATATCTTTATCCATTGAATGAGTGTAAGCTTCTGGAGTTCATCACATATTGACAAGTACAAACCTATAGTTGGTGTTTAATAATGTTTATTAAATGTTAAATGCATGGATGTCTAGCATTTTAAGCACATCAACCCTTTGGTTTCATCTTTTGTTTGTATGACTTGTCTCTAACCTGGGTCTACAGGCATTGATAAATAGAACTATTAAATATACCATAACCTTTCTCTCATGATTCACAATCTATACCACAAAATAGCACTAAAAGGAGTTTCTAAGACACAAATAAAGATAATATTTTAAACACTGACTAAAAATACTATCCCAACAGTGTCAGTATCACCTGGGAGTTTGTAAGAAATGCAACTACTAGGGCTCAATACAAGACTGACCAAATCATTGTCTCAAAGGATGAGGACTAGATATGTATATTTTAACTAAGCTCTTTGGGTGATCCTTAGAAAATCTAAAGTTTGAGAAATACTGCTCTAAACAAATTTTATTCTGATCCTATTTATTCATGCACATTTATTAATTAAATTGTGTCTATAATGTCAAGTTATGGCCCTAAAGCTTTAAAGTACTATAGAAGATAACTTTTTAAAAAATGGAAGTGTGAAAGCATTTTATTATCTAGCCCCTATCAATATCAAAATGAATGAAGGTACCAGTCAAATGTAAGAGGAACATACTCATTTTGCCTAGTTTCTTCATACTGCCGGTTAATAGCACCTTTATTATTTCTACATGAGCTTCATCATGTGGCTTAACGTTTTTTCTTCTAGGAGTTATCCAGATGATTAAATCATGAATAGAAAAATTAATGTTTTCTCAGAGTTCTCCTATTGTCAATAGTTATTTATAATCATGCTTCCTTTGTCGATTTTAGTTGTTCCTGTTAATCATTTGGCATCACGATTTGGAAATTAGAAGGCAACACGGACAATTGTTACTAGTAATACAGCACAAATCATTATTATTATTATTATTTTTTTTTTTTTTTGAGACGGAGTCTCGCTCTGTCGCCCAGGCTGGAGTGCAGTGGCGCGATCTCGGCTCACTGCAAGCTCCGCCTCCCGGGTTCACGCCATTCTCCTGCCTCAGCCTCCCGAGTAGCTGGGACTACAGGCGCCCGCTACCACGCCCGGCTAATTTTTTGTATTTTTAGTAGAGACGGGGTTTCACCGTGTTAGCCAGGATGGTCTCGATCTCCTGACCTTGTGATCCGCCCGCCTCGGCCTCCCAAAGTGCTGGGATTACAGGCATGAGCCACCGCGCCCGGCCACAAATCATTCTTTAGTTTAGTAACACTGTGCTTCCAACTAAATTCTAGAAAATACAAAGGAAAATTCCTGCAATAATTGTATTTTGGGACTGAAGATTTCCCCAATGTATATCTATTTTTAAGAGATAAGTAATTTCACCCTGCCTCTCCATCTAGCTTATATTAGAAAAAAAAAAACAAAACAAGTTTTAAGTGCATGTGTGTGTTTGCATATATCAACATCTGTTTTTTCACAAGCCTCAACACAAAAATAATACATAAGCCTTCATCAAATGCCAAAAAGGAAATGATGGTGAAGTAATCATAGAATTGATTTTTTGATATTAAAATAGTGAATTTGAAAGTAAATAATGGAATTTATTTAAAAATACTTTTCAGAGGAAGAAGGATAAATTTCAGCAAGTACCTGTTATGTAAAAATAAAGCATACACAGTCATCAATTTGCTCAAAGTTTATTACTAGAGTTCAATATTTACTATAAATTGCACTGTTACCCATATAGTGGTATGATCATAGTCAACTGCAGCCTTGAACTCCTGCATTCAAGAGGTCCTCTTGCCTCAGCCTCCCGAGTAGCTGGAACTACAGGTATGTAGCACCATGCCCAGCTTTTTTTGTTGTTGTTTTTTAATTTTGGAGACTTGCTATGTTGCCCAGGCTGGTCTTGAACTCCCAGGCTCAAGCCATTCTTCCACTTTGGCCTCCCAAACTGCTGGCATTAAAAGTGTAAGCCAATGCATCTGGCCCAGAATTTTTAAGGGATTTAGAAACCTCATTAACTACTTAATTAAAACATTCCTACTTCAAGTGTTTCTTCTATCTCTCTGTCCTATTTCATGCCTAAAGCTCCTACACAAGTGAAAATATTGTCATAATTGGAGAAATTGTGTTTCATTGATGACATATCAAATAAGTCAATTTGTAAACAAATATCTAAATTAAAATACCAATTGATGAAAGAAATAAAATCATAAATTTAAAAATCAGAATAATTATTTATTAGCAAGGTGTTTTCTGTGTCTATTAATATACTATTTTACTATCTATTGCAAAAGTAAGCTGTAAAAAAGCTAAATTCTATAATTCTGTCTTAAATGTATACATTATAATCCTGTTTTATTGCAAAATAAAAGCTTATGTGATGTTATCTAGATTTCCATAATGTCTTTAACATATTTAATATTGCTTACTATTGTATTTCAAAAAGAACTACTTTAAAATCAAATAAATAGACTTCATGTCATTTCTGTTGTGTTTTAGAGAGCATTTGGATAGCACCTACAGCTCATGTCTGCATGGATAACTAGAAATTAATGCAGTAAAGACACAAAAAATAATTAAAACTCCCTTAAAGATAATCATGCAGAATTGCATATGTATGAATGTGTATATATGTGTGTGTGTATATATATCTGAAACAAAAATATTATAAAATTGAATACCATATGAGAAGAATAAGCAGTAAGAACAATATATCTGAGAAAGTCTTTATATTTAGAGTAGAATTGAAGGAGTAAATAGAAAGACATCAATTCAAATTAATGCTAATCATGGATCTTTTTGTTAAAATCTATATATTTGGTATCTATTGTCTGACTCTTTTTTGTTTTTGATGTGCATTTTCTTATGACTTTTTAATCTTTAAATTCTGTCTCATTGCCAATATTTTAATGCTTGATTTGCCACATTAGATAAGGAAGTGTGAGATGAAAAAATAGAGATTGGAAGCAAAAACTCTTGACCCTCACATTTCTTCCTGCTATTATTCCATACGTCCCATTATCATCTAGTAATTACGAGACTCTCATCAGAGATTTATATTTCTTATGCTTTGTCTCCTGAAAAAAGTCTTAGGTAGAAACATGTAGCATCTGTAAAGCTTAATGCACAGAAAGTAAATAATATAAATGAAGAAGCTATCGACACGCTGTGCAGAAATTTTATATTTGTGAATCCATTTGCAAATTCCTTCAACTGCCACCATCAGCAGAAATTATATTAAAAATTTAAGCTATTAAATTGCCATATAGGTTAGTCAATATACTTAACATCAGTGACTTAAAAAGCTCTCCAATAATATACTACTAAAATTCTCAAAAGACTATTTTATTATCTAGTGCATTTTATCAGATAAATGCTTTAAGAATAATATTTGATAAATGCATTTATTATCAAAGTAATAAAGCTGATTCTCAAAAACTCTACTTTTTAGCAAGAGGTTTTTAAATTCAAATTGATTTCTAAATCACATTGTACTCATAAAATGCAACAGCATACAAATTTAAATACCACACATGCCTACCTTTTAGAATTATGCTATAAAAATTAAATGGAAAGGCATTCCCAGTCTCAACTATGAGGTAATAACAATAGTAGAAGATGAACTAAAATATATACTGTAATGATAATATAAGAACATATTACAGGTCTTAATTTTGGTTGTGGCAGTTTATAGCTTATTCAGTTTGGTAAATAAGAGTTTCCTCACATATTTTATCATTCGAAAATAAAGAAAATAAATATATTCATCTTCTTTTTTCCAGAAAGCTGATTAGTACTATATGTTGTCAAAGAAGAAAATGTAAAAAAATGAAATCAACAAAATTCAAGAGTTGGAATGTGCCCAGAATTAAGTGAGACTCTAAGAATGGTAAATAAGGACAATTAAATATCTGCTACAGCATAATTATTAACTGTTCTTTTGCAAGGACATTCATCAGTCAACTTATATATAAATTGATTGTATTATTATTGTACTTGGAATAGTTATAAGCTATTGAAACCTAAATACCAATACAATTTGGCACACAGTATACAAAAATAATTGATATAAAATATATTATTGTAGGGTAACATAAAAAACTGAACACAGATGTACAATTCCCATGCATATTGGAAAATAAGTCATAGATTCGTTTGCCATATTGCAAAAATCTGCACTATTACCTAAATTTAAAAATCAGGACAAGTAAATTGCTACATTAACCTTTTGGAATTACGATTTAATTATTCTCCACACACCAGTTCACATTTATGCAAGCTTTTCTTCTGAATTAATAAGTCGTTTCATTTAATTACTCAAATGGTGTTCAAAGTTCCAATTTTTACAAGCATACTAACATCAGTTTATTTTGGAAAAAATTGATATGTTTAATATTCTTCTTATAAAAGACCTACATATAATTTGCCAAAAATCTTTAACAGAGCTAGAGATAAATGAATTATGACATTTTGTAACTTGTCCAGGACATAAGATATATAATACAGTCATGAGTTACCTATGCATAAAAATTACGCTCTCCAGTCTTAAAACTCATGCTATTTTAATTAAATATTTGAGTAAAATGATTTGTTAAGGACCGCTTGTAGTATTACAGTCATATATCACATGCCAAAAAGGAGCCTGTTGGAACAGTTTGAATTTTGCCACTCTTTTAGACTTAGATATTATAGTAATTAGTAAAAAATGTGTGGCATACCAAGTCCATTTCAAATTGACTATAGTGCCAGTAAGTCTTGGTCTTCAGAAATACTTCCTGCTTGATTATAGACTGCCATTTATATTTTCATTGGTCATGAATCGCACACATACATACATGCACACACAAAGGTATGGGAATAAAATGCACAGTGTTCCTCAAACCATCTTGCTGCTTCCGGTTTCCTCAGTTGAGGTATCCACATAAATTGCAGTGAAAGGAATGTTTGATGTAGACTTAGACTCACCCAAATTTGAATCCTAGTCTGGTAACTACTTACTGGGGGATCTTGGGCAAATCATTATCATTCCCAAGATTCAATATCTGCATTGTAAGACAAATATTAGAATATCCCCTTCATACAGTCATTGTAAATTTGAGCTTCATTCGCCTGAAATTTCTTTGTCCTTTGATGACTTCTACAGAATGCCCAAGGGTTTATTGTGATTTCTATAAATTGGAGTGGAGGGGAAGGTGGCTTTTTTTTTAACCTCAGCCTCAAAATTCCTGGAATCCCACCTCACATGAGTTACTCTCTAGTCTTCATCTTGCCAGATTTTAAATTCAATCTATTTTTTCTTCATTATCCATAAATGTCATTTGACACATATCTTCAATAAATTTAAAGATAAAGTTACTATGGTACTTTGTAACTTAATCTTGGTCACCTTATAAAAACATTTGTGTATGTAAGAAACTTAACAAAAAGATGGAAGAATAGAATCCTTAGTACTAAAAGTTCTTGAGCACTCAAATATCTCACTAATTTAGTCCATAAACATTGTGCTTTTTAATTATAAATCAGCCTGTTTCAGTCCCCTCTCTCCTATTTTGTATTTCATCTGACTCAGCACTTTTTATTTTCTAAGCAGAAGAGCTATTTTTGTTTGTTTATACATGTATTTTATTTGTATGTATGTATGTAGGTAGGTAGGTATTTGATGCCTTCGAAACTATAATCTCAAATACCAGCAGGTACTTCCTGGACTAAACAAAGGCAGTTTTTTTGTTTTTTTTCTGTTTTTTTTGTTTTTCATTTTTTGTTTTTTTTGTAAGTAAACTAACCTTTGGTGCCAGATGTTAAAAATAATTTTTGCAATGTCCATACTGATCTCAAAATATATAATTAAGATTCTAAATTATAACATTTAACATGTACTCATTGTTGAAAGCAAGTTTTCCTCTTTCTCTTTATAAATAACCCAGAAAATATGTTAGGCAAAAAAAAATGGATATCCTATGGCAAAAGTCATTTATAAACCACACCTCTTTTTACCAGTGAATATTCAAAGACTACAAACCATTTGTACTCTGTGAGCCAAAGTTGCATGTAACATGAACATAACAGGCTCTATAAAATTACTTCAAAAATGCATGAAGTTCATTCTCTAAGACCAATGAAAATAAAAATGTCTTGAATGGCAGAGTGTAAAATGGCTTCCAAATTTTCCCCATCACCTAGTATTCATGCCATTGTGTGATTCCCTCCCCTTAAGTATGGGTGGGACCTATGACTTGCTTCTAACTAATAGAATATGGCAAAAGACAAAGGTGATGGAATGTCAGATCCATGATTATGTCACTTAAAATCATTACTTGTGTTTTACTAGAAGACTCTCTCTGTTGATACTCACCCTTCCTGGAATTAATGAAATAAGCTGTACAATTGGAAGGTCCAAATAGTGAGCAGCTGATTGTGGCTTCCAGCAAGCAAGAGACCGAGGATCTCAGAATGATAGTCTTCAATAAACTGAATCCTGCCAACAGCCAAGTGAACTTAGAAGTAAACTGTCCCTTAGCTGAACTTCAGATGAGACCACAGCCCTAGCCAACAACTTCTTGATTGCAGATTTGTGAGACCTGGATGCAAAAAACAATTTGGCCATGCTCAGATTTATGACCCACTGAAATACATAGTAAAATTGTGCTGTCTTCAGCTGTGAAATTTGTGGTGGTATTGTTGCATGGCAAAAATGAGATCCACAATATTTCAGTAATATAAATAAAAATAAATATTTTTCAAATATTTTATTGTCAAAATTTTCAAACATATAAAAAGTCAAAGCAATTGAATAGTGAACACAAATAGAAATACCAATCTAGCAAGGCAGGCCAACATTCAGATTCAGGAAATACAGAGAATGCCACAAAGATACTCCTCGAGAAGAGCAACTCCAAGACACATAATTGTCAGATTCACTAAAGTTGAAATGAAGGAAAAAATGTTAAGGGCAGCCAGAGAGAAGGGCCAGTTTACCCACAAAGGGAAGCCCATCAGACTGACAGCGGATCTCTCGGCAGAAACTCTACAAGCCAGAAGAGAGTGGGGGCCAATATTCAACATTTTTAAAGAAAAGAATTTTCAACCCAGAATTTCATATCCAGCCAAACTAAGCTTCATAAGTGAAGGAGAAATAAAATACTTTACAGACAAGCAAATGCTGAGAGATTTTGTCACCACCAGGCCTGCCCTAAAAGAGCTCCTGAAGGAAGTGCTAAACATGGAAAGGAACAACCGGTACCAGCCGCTGTAAAATCATGCCAAAATGTAAAGACCATCAAGACTAGGAAGAAACTGCATCAACTAATGAGCAAAATAACCAGCTAACATAATGACAGGATCAAATTCACACATAAAAGTATTAACTTTAAATGTAAATGGACTAAATTCTCCAATTAAAAGACACAGACTGGCAAATTGGATAAAGAGTCAAGACCCATCAGTGTGCTGTATTCAGGAAACCCACCTCACATGCAGAGACACATATAGACTCAAAATAAAAGGATGGAGGAAGATCTACCAAGCAAACGGAAAACAAAAAAAGGCACGGGTTGCAATCCTAGTCCCTGATAAAACAGACCTTAAACCAACAAGACCAAAAGAGACAAACAAGGCCATTACATAATGGTAAAAGGATCAATTCAACAAGAAGAGCTAACGATCCTAAATATATATGCACCCAATACAGGAGCACCCAGATTCATAAAGCAAGTCCTGAGTGACCTACAAAGAGACTTAGACTCCTACATATCAATAATGGGAGACTTTAACACCCCACTGTCAACATTAGACAGATCAGCGAGACAGAAAGTTAACAAGGATACCCAGGAATTGAACTCAGCTATGCACCAAGCGGACCTAATAGACATCTACAGAACTCTCCACCCCAAATCAACAGAATATACATTTTTTTCAGCACCACACCACACCTATTCCAAAATTGACCACATAGTTGGAAGTAAATCTCTCCTCAGCAAATGTAAAAGAACAGAAATTATAACAAACTGTCTCTCAGACCACAGTGCAATCAAACTAGAACTCAGGATTAAGAAACTCACTCAAAACCGCTCAAGTACATGGAAACTGAACAACCTGCTCCTAAATGACTACTGGGTACATAATGAAATGAAGGCAGAAATAAAGATGTTCTTTGAAACCAATGAGAACAAAGACACAACATACCAGAATCTCTGGGACACATTCAAAGCAGTGTGTAGAGGGAAATTTATAGCACTAAATGCCCACAAGAGAAAGCAGGAAAGATCCAAAATTTACACCCTAACATTACAATTAAAAGAACTAGAAAAGCAAGAGAAAACTCATTCAAAAGCTAGCAGAAGGCAAGAAATAACTAAGATCAGAGCAGAACTGAAGGAAATAGAGACACAAAAAACCCTTCAAAAAATTAATGAATCCAGGAGCTGGTTTTTTGAAAAGATCAACAAAATTGATAGACCGCTAGTAAGACTAATACAGAAGAAAAGAGAGAAGAATCAAATAGACACAATAAAAAATGATAAAGGGGATATCACCACCGATCCCACAGAAATACAAACTACCATCAGAGAATACTATAAACACCTCTACGCAAATAAACGAGAAAATCTAGAAGAAATGGATAAATTCCTCAACACATACACTCTCCCAAGACTAAACCAGGAAGAAGTTGAATCTCTGAATAGACCAATAACAGGAGCTGAAATTGTGGCAATAATCAATAGCTTACCAATCAAAAAGAGTCCAGGACCAGATGGATTCACAGCCGAATTCTACCAGAGGTACAAGGAGGAACTAGTACCATTCCTTCTGAAACTATTCCAATCAATAGAAAAAGAGGGAATCCTCCCTAACTCATTTTATGAGGCCAGCATCATCCTGATACCAAAGCTGGGCAGAGACACAATGAAAAAAGAGAATTTTGGACCAATATCCTTGATGAACATTGATGCAAAAATCCTCAATAAAATACTGGCAAACCGAATCCAGCAGCACATCAAAAAGCTTATCCACCATGATCAAGTGGGCTTCATCCCTGGGATGCAAGGCTGGTTCAATATATGCAAATCCATAAATGTAATCCAGCATATAAACAGAACCAAAGACAAAAACCACATGATTATCTCAATAGATGCAGAAAAGGCCTTTGACAAAATTCAACAGCCCTTCATGCTAAAAACTCTCAATAAATTAGGTATTGATAGGACGTATCTCAAAATAATAAGAGCTATCTATGACAAACACACAGCCAATATCATACTGAATGGGCAAAAACTGGAAGCATTCCCTTTGAAAACTGGCACAAGACAGGGATGCCCTCTCTCACCACTCCTATTCAACATAGTGTTGGAAGTTCTGGCCAGGGCAATTAGGCAGGAGAAGGAAATAAAGGGTATTCAATTAGGAAAAGAGGAAGTCAAATTGTCCCTGTTTGCAGACGACATGATTGTATATCTAGAAAACCCCATTGTCTCAGCCCAAAATCTCCTTAAGCTGATAAGCAAGTTCAGCAAAGTCTCACGATACAAAATCAATGTACAAAAATCACAAGCATTCTTATACACCAATAACAGACAAACAGAGAACCAAATCATGAGTGAACTCCCATTCACAATTGCTTCAAAGGGAATAAAATACCTAGGAATCCAACTTACAAGGGATGTGAAGGACCTCTTCAAGGAGAACTACAAACCACTGCCCAATGAAATAAAAGAGGATACAAACAAATAGAAGAACATTCCATGCTCATGGGTAGGAAGAATCAATATCGTGAAAATGTCCATACTGCCCAAGGTAATTTACAGATTCAATGCCATCCCCATCAAGCTACCAATGACTTTCTTCACAGAATTGGAAAAAACTACTTTAAAGTTCATATGGAACCAAAAAAGAGCCCACATCGCCAGGTCAATCCTAAGCCAAAAGAACAAAGCTGGAGGCATCACACTACCTGACTTCAAATTATACTACAAGGCTATAGTAACCAAAACAGCATGGTACTGGTACAAAAACAGAGATATAGATCAATGGAACAGAACAGAGCCCTTAGAAATAACGCTGCATATCTACAACAATCTGATCTTTGACAAACCTGAGAAAAACAAGCAATGGGGAAAGGATTCCCTATTTAATAAACAGTGCTGGGAAAACTGGCTAGCCATATGTAGAAAGCTGAAACTGGATCCCTTCCTTGCACCTTACACAAAAATCAATTCAAGATGGATTAAAGACTTAAACGTTAGACCTAAAACCAGAAAAACCCTAGAAGAAAACCTAGGCATTACCATTCAGGACATAGGCATGGGCAAGGACTTCATGTCTAAAACACCAAAAGCAATGGCAACAAAAGCCAAAATTGACAAATGGGATCTAATTAAACTAAACAGCTTCTGCACAGCAAAATAAACTACCATCAGAGTGAACAGGCCACCCACAAAATGGGAGAAAATTTTCGCAACCTACTCATCTGACAAAGGGCTAATATCCAGAATCTACAATGAACTCAAACAAATTTACAAGAAAAAAACAAACAACCCCATCAAAAAGTGGGCAAAGGACATGAACAGTCACTCTCAAAAGAAGACATTTATGCAGCCAAAAAACACATGAAAAAATGCTCATCATCACTGGCCATCAGAGAAATGCAAATCAAAACCACAATGAGATATCATCTCACACCAGTTAGAATGGCAATCATTAAAAAGTCAGGAAACAACAGGTGCTGGAGAGGATGCGGAGAAATAGGAACACTTTTACACTGTTGGTGGGACTGTAAACTAGTTCAACCATTGTGGAAGTCAGTGTGGTGATTCCTCAGGGATCTAGAACTAGAAATACCATTTGACTCAGCCATTCCTTTACTGGGTATATACCCAAAGGACTATAAATCATGCTGCTATAAAAACACATGCACACGTATGTTTATTGTGGCACTATTCACAATAGCAAAGACTTGGAACCAACCCAAATGTCCAACAGTCATAGACTGGATTAAAAAAATATGGCACATATACACCATGGAATACTATGCAGCCATAAAAAATGATGAGTTCGTGTCCTTTGTAGGGACATGGATGAAATTGGAAATCATCATTCTCAGTAAACTATCGCAAGAACAAAAAAGCAAACACCGCATATTCTCACTCGTAGGTGGGAATTGAACAATGAGAACACATGAACACAGGAAGGGGAACATCACGCTCTGGGGACTGTTGTGGGGTTGGGGGTGGTGGTGAGGGATAGCATTGGGAGATATACCTAATGCTAGATGACGAGTTAGTGGGTGCAGCAAACCAGCATGGCACATGTATACATATGTAACTAACCTGCACATTGTGCACATGTACCCTAAAATTTAAAGTATAATAATAATAATAATAGTAAAGAAACTGCAGTTATCAAAATAAAAAAAGAAATAACAAGTAATGTTCTAATCTGCATCTGTGACTTAAATTATACAAAATAACATTATACTCTAAAAAGTAAAAAAAATTAAGTGAGTCAATTGAAATATATACTTATCATTTTTGAATAATACAATATTTTCTAACACATCTCAAATTACTCAGTTTGATTGTTTAATTTGCATGAAGAATTTTTCCTTAAAGCATAGTATTCCAAACCTAATATACATAATATATTAATAAATTTTTGAAAATAAAAATATTAATATTTGTAAATGTTTAGTTTTACCCATACGTTATCAGAAAGAAAATGAGAATAAATTATTGTCTTTGGAAAAAAATTATAACTGTTTTTCTTTTTATATTTTTGAGACAGAGTCTCGCTCTATTGCCCAGGCTGGAACGCAGTGGTGCAATCTCAGCTCACTGCAACCTCCGCCTCCCAGGTTCAAGCAATTCTCGTGCCTCAGCCTTCTGAGTAGCTGGGATTATGGGTGCACACCACCATGCCTGGCTAATTTTTATATTAATAGTAGAGAATGTGTTTCACCACTTCAGCCAGGCTGGTCTCAAACTCCTGACCTGAAGTGATCTACCAACCTTGGCCTCCCAAAGTGCTGGGATTACAGGTGTGAGCCATCATGCCCAACCAAAACTGTTTTTCTTGAAAAAAAATTAAATCATACAACATGGATTTTATTGTGTATTTGAAAGACAGAATCTAATGGAATTTGACAATTGATTGGGTTGAAAGTTGTTTTTATGAGTAATTAATTCTGATTATATATTATATATCTGTTGTCATAGATACATAAGAATATAATGTAACAACAATCATCACATCCTCATCTCTTTTTCTGTATAATAGGTTTATTTCTTTAGAAATCATTCTCTTGGGGAAGAGAGTAGCAAGATAGAGAGATGCACTGGTTATACTTTTTATAGTGCTTGTTTTAATTCTAATAAATTATGATTACAATTTTAATCAAATTTCTTACTTTTTGCATATTTACCTCCATATGTCATTTACCTTGATTTTCATAAAATCCATCCATTTTCTAGACACCTATACTACATTACATTGTAAAATTAGGTGCTTACTAGAAAATATATACAACAAAACCTGGGGACAAAGTTCAAATATATGGTTGAAGGTGTACTTTAATCATATTAATAGATTCTGAAAATGTCTGTTTGACTATATGGCTAAAAATTGTAAATAATTATTTACATAATGGGTTTAAACAAGTAGAACACAAATAGAAGAAAAATTGCAAGCAGTACTATCAATAACTCTAAAAGGGAAACACCATCAGATATTTGTTGAACAAACAAAACTAAAGCATGCCTACAAATGCCTGAGTTAAAATTCCAGAGAACTGAATGAAACTTTACCCAAAGCTGCACTGTCTATGGAAGTTCTAAGATAAATAGCCCAACGTTAGAGAACCAGGGGAAGAACGGAGCTGAGTTGAGGCCTCTGCAACATTACTAAAATCTCAGTGATTCTATCATTAGGGGGTCGTCTGGGCTCCCTAATTTTCACTTTCCTGCAATATACCAGCTGTAGAGACTTGGACAGTAGATACAGTGAGGATAAAGAATGATGTTGAAACACTGAAGCTTGTCTGTTTAACTAAGCATGACTGTAATCATGCCTCCATGGGCCAGGTGCCTCTTCATTTGTATCAGGACTGTACATATGCCCCTGGGTACTTCATTTACCTCACCTGGGCAGAATAAGACAGAAGAAGAGAGAGGAAAAATAGTCTTAACTGGATTAGGTTTGAATATTAAATTTGAGTTCATTTTACAAAAAGAAAACAATTTTAACCAAAAGTGACAAAGATAATGTAGAGTCATAATCATCAAGTGGATTTTTTTTATCTTCATGAGAACTCATGGTTTCAAAGCTAAGTTGGGGTCTGTTAAAAAATAAATTGTATTTCTACATTTCTAAATTTTGCTATCCATTGTCATCTACATACATTTATGTATCTCTCTGCGTGGATATATTTATTTGTCTGTGTGAAACAAGTTAACTCAATAGTCTCAACTATTTGAGGCATAGATAAACATTTTTATTTTGCCCCCATATCTTTGAACAGTGATTTGCCATTTCCTCATATCACAAACTGTAGTATTATTTGTGGCATATTCCATTAATTCCTAATGAGCCTTGGTAGTTAAAGTTGGTCAAATCATTTTAAACCTCTAATCTCACATCAATTCTAAAGATGCAGAAATTATTTTACCCTCATAAGGCCCTAGCTGCTCTAGTGTTTTGGAGCAGAGAGAAGAAAGGAGAAAAGCTTCATGAAATAAAGTCACTATCCTATCTTTAGGACCTGTTGATGCTTCTATGACAAAACACTAATTGGCCTTTGATGCCTTCTGGCTCTGAAACACTTGAAGATATATCTATTCCTCCCTGGCCTAAAAGGTTTACTCTTTGGTGTTTGCACAAAAGAAATGAAACACACAGACACACACACACACATCGCATTAGACAAGAACTTTCAAAAGATGTACACGTAACAGTTAAACACAGAAAACAACAAAAATGCACAGTGACAGGTAACTGGTTAAGCCACTTGTCTATTTATACAGTAATTTAATATCAACTCCTTCATAGCAGGTTCTTCAGAAGGCGCTGGTGGAGCTCCCTTCAGCACTTTCCTGATGTAAAGAAGCCTTTCCCAACAAATGCTACACTTTCAAAAGCAAAGGAATAACCTTTCTGATCATTCTCTTCTCCTATAGCCCCGTATATGGGAAGAATAACGAGGGTGATGTTCGGTAGAGTAGAACTAGTTCTACCTCCAAGAAAGCCCTTAGACAGAGTGCCTGGTTCCTATTTTTTGGTGGCCCCATGGCACTTCTTTTTAGGTTGTGTGTCACTTTACCTAACATTCTCAGTTTTGAGCCTCGTACAATGAGGACAAAATTCTCTTGAGAATTTCTTTACACACACTCACACATGCAACAATAAGAAAGTGATGCAGTGGTTTTTGACCAAGGGTGGCTTTGCTATCACAGGGTATTTGGCAATGTTTAGGGATGTTTTTGATTTTCATCACTCAAGTGGAGGGTGCTTTTGGCATCTATTAGTAGAGACAAAGAGATGTTGCTGTACATCTTACCATGTATAGTTCACCCCCCGGAGCAAAGAATTATCTGGTCTAAAATGTCAAAAGTGCTGAGGCTGAGAAACTCTTGAGTTACAAGAAATCTCTAAATTCAGACTTTTATAGAAAATCATACATTCCGAAAGGTTTAAAATATGACACTCAGAAATACAGCACCTTGTAAGGTCGAACTTCTGTGAAATAAACATGTCACGCAGTCAAGCTGTGGTTATTTACAGTGACTGTAGGCATTGTCTTCTCAACCTTCACACATCAAGTCATTCCAATAAGCCCATACAGTTTTTGTGAGAAGTAATTACAACTAAAAATGATAGCAAAACCATACTCTCAAAGGACAGTGTTGTACAGTAACCTAATGATGCAGATAGAATATCATTTAGCGCATTTTAAAAGAATTATGAAGAACACTGCCAATGACATTAAGTTATGTCCTTTAACATATAACACAACATTTTCAATATAAAAGAAATATAGTACCTTTAAATGATGCAAAGAGAAGTCTGCTTATTTGCAAAATTAATTTGAACCCAGGAAAGGAGTGCACTTATTTGTACCATAATTTACATAAATCAATTTCAAAAAGATATTTTAGTTACGTATTTTGACCAGCAATAAATTGTACATTTTGAAGAGAATATACTCTTAATACATTCACCTCTGTCTGTACCCATGAGACAAATACTATTCAGTAAACGTTGGCTTATTAAGAAGGATCTACATACAGGATTTTTATACTGACAAATTCAGTAAATGCCACTCGAAATATAAGCCCAATCACTTATTTGACAAATATTAATTGAGCTTACCATTAAACAGGCACTATACTAAGTGTTGAAGCCAAAGCAATGAGAAGGAATATAATGTCCTTGACCATATGGATATAACATTCTACTGTCTACATTAAATGATTTTTATATAGCCTTATTAAATGCTGGGGCAAAATGAGCTACTACCATCAACTTAATTCATATCAAAATTACATTATATAGTATTTCTGTATATTTATTGCTAAATTTAAAGGATCACTAAGAAAAACAAGTTTTCAAATGTACATGTTTCATATTCTAAATGTGACTATTTTATTTTTTAGTTCATTAACTTGAAAATTAAAGCTATATATATATAAAACAAATATATATATATCTATAAAATAAAACAGTTTCATTGTTTCATTGATAATCTTCCATACTTAAAAAAAAGGTACACTGAACATGAATTTGGAAAGCAATAGATACTAAATGAATGAAAGCATGGAGATTTCTATATTAAGGTCACTGTTTGATTTCCAACCCACATGTGAATTGAATAGATGTTGTTACCATCTGTTTACTATTTGTTGGCCAATCTTCAGTGAATTTGTGGTCTCAGACCAGCTCACCTTTCACTAAATCAGGTCATGTTAAAAAAAAGTGACTGTCATGAAATTGGAACTAATTGAAACCCATGTGGTCTAAGTAGCAGGTTGAAAGATTGTTGGGCCATCTTGTTAAATCAGCAGGGCAGTTTACACGTTACTTTTAAGGTATCATTCCATAGGAATGTCATAGAATTTCTGCTTAACATCTTTTTAGAAAATAAAAAATGTTTCTTCTGAGAAGAAAAACTTGCATGGCAAAAAGATATACAAATATATTCAAAAGCTTTATAATATAGGTAGTGAGGTGCCTGAAGCACCTTAAAATGGTGCAGTTTATCCCAGCATATGAAGTTATTGTGTATTTCAATATATAATGCATAATTCAAGTTACTGAGGTCATGATGACCAATCCAGAATCTCTTTCATCCAAGACTTTGTAAACTGGTAGTGGGAATAGATGATTAAATACAGAAAAACTATGATACAAAGCTAAATACAAACATAACTGAGAAGACATAATATTATGTAACATCTCCTTTAGTCATTTGCTCAATAAGCATTTTGGAATATATCCTATTTATGTCAACCCTCATTACCAATGCATTCATAATAATTTTTTTAGAAAATATTTTTTAGAAATAACAAAATTATATGTTGTGTGTGTGTCTGTGTAAATTGTAAGAAGTAATTACAACTAGAAGTGATAGTTAAATTATGTCTTAAAAATGACTATTTTGTATATACTCATGCATGTGTGTATATATGTATGAAACAAATCAGTGAAATAACACTGTATATATTTCTCCTCATTCTCTAAGCATTATTACACGTTCTCAATCAATGAAGCAGTGTGGAATATTTCACAAGATAAAACTGACCAGGGAATATTTGGAATGGATGCTGCCATGCGTCACCCAGCTCTCACCTTAGGACTGAAGGATGTCTGGGAGTATTGCTGGCAAAAAGTCCTCAGTTATCGCCTCTCTTAAAAATAGTCAGGTCACATCCAATGGCTGCTGTGACATGGGGATATAAATTCCTGGGATCCCCACCCCAACTTGGGACAACTCTGAAAAGCTCTCTCTGCTTCAAAGCTCCCTGTGGAGATGGCTGAAGCCTCCATCAAGACCACATCACATAAGACTTTTTCCTTTGCTCTTTCCCCCCTCTGCTTCCTCCCCTCCACCCCATGTTGATCCCAGAAACTAGAAACTCTATAATAAACTGCCTGCAAAGTAATTCCCATCTTTTTCTGGGGTCTGCTTTCTGGGGAAGCTGCTATAGTGTTAGTGACTTATACCACCAAGAATCTTCACTACTTAGTGCTCTATTACACTCTTCTGCATTGGGTAAGTTCACTGTTTTTGTTATGGGCTCTTATAAGCTGTGTATTTTCACATTTTTGGAAAATTGTTTAGATCCATAATAGCTGATAAAAGTTGTTCAACTTGTCATCATACAGCCACAGAAGAAAAAATAGTATTACAGTGGATGCAAAAATAAAGTTTAGTGTCTAGGATCCTTCAATAAAATCTTTGGGTAAGTAGTGACTTAAAACAGAATGAAAACAAAGAACAGAGAAAAGAAAAGACAAGAAAAGAAAAAAAGGAGAGAGAAAGAGAGAGAAAGGAAGGAAGATAAGAGAAAAAAGAGAGTGGAAGGAAGGAAGGAAGGAAAGAAGGAAGGAAGGAAAGAAGGAAGGAAGGAAGGAAAATAAAGGCAACTAGGAATTTATGGGAAGCCTTTGACATTATAAAGACCATCACAAACATCAGTGCAGGTAGAAAGGAAGGACCAATATTGCCATTACTTATATTAAGGGCTTTAGGCATTTTGAAGAGAATAGAAGAGAGAGTTCGAAGTGCAACAATGGGGCAGGATCACAAGAGGACTGTTAGTTGAACCTCAAATTGCACTGACTCAGTTAATGCTTCCACATTTCTAGGATTGGATTGCCTGTCTTAAAGAGAATTTCTTTGTGTTTAACAACAACCAAAAAAGAAGCTTGAAATTTGGGACATCGTAATCAATATGACAAGGCAGTTGCCTTCATAAAATTTAATGAGTCCCAAAGAAAGCAGTGATCTCATTTCAATACTAACACTTAAGTATTAACTTTTCTTAGAAAGTTATTTCATCTTAAATATGTGCATTCATACTCACATAGTTTCAACGGGGGTAAAAATAATTAAATATATTAAAACTCTTGGTATAACACAATCTACTCAATTTATGAAGCTCTCTTCACTAATGATGGAAGTACATGACGCCAAGTTACTGAAAATGTGTTCTTCCAAAAGCATCATCTGGATTCTTGACAGAGTATTGACAGCTGGAAACTTAGTTCTTAAATTTAACAGTACTCTTGGGCCTCTAATCTGGTTAGTACATCAAAAGCTACGTTAACTAACAAAAAGACTCAGTATGCTTTGGTTATGTAACATTATTTTTTATTTTACTTTTAGAAAACAATGTTAACTTTCAAATGCAATGCATGAAATTTTCCAGCACTGATCATATCCTATTTTAATATTTTTAATTTCTAGTGATTTTATATATAAATCTTAATATATTTAGTACCATTAATTCAATAAACTTTATTTTTCAACTCTCCTAAACCTGTAAGATCAGACAGAGACAATTTAACTTTTACTTGGCATTATAAGACCCGTACTTAAGACAGTGCCTAAAACTAAGTATTCTATAAACATTATTAAATAAGGCAATCCACTGTTGGTACAGGCCTTTAAAAAAATCATTTAACAACTGGAATTTAGAGGCTGTTCCTCAAGATTAGAAGTTCCATTTATTTTTTTCAATGATCTTGCAGTTTATCAAGCTCTTAGAGATCTGTTTGAAATAACTAACCTCAAAAGAGAATTACTGTTTGTACAAATTATCATGGCAACTAATTATATTTCACTTGATGTTGTATATTTCCATTAAACTAAATGTACATATCTACCCTATCACTGTTTAAAAAAGAAGCTAAATTACTAATAAAATGTTTAGGCAGTATTGACATAGTTTACCCAGGACAGACAAAAGGATAATTAACTTCCTTTGACTCCTAAAGCAAGGTGTACCTCTCTAGTGGCCATTATTGTGATCTCTTGACATTTAGCAAGGCAAGGCTGGAAATAGCTTTAATCCTAGCTCCTGGATTTCTTTTAAAAACCTTGCAACCTATCTATCTCTTCTTTTTAGATATGTTAAGACAATTAATTAAGATTAATTGGGATTAATGCCTTGCTAAAAAGTGTTTTTGAACTGTCATAAAGGTTCAGGGTTATAAAGAACTAAGTTATTATATAACTCATTTTTATTAATTTCATTCTTAAGTGCTAAAACTTAGTTTACAATTTTGAGATATTTTTTAATTTTCCAGGGTACTTTGAATATAGTCTTGGCCCTGTAGAGGCTTATTTAAAACCACAAGCTTTTTACAAATACATGGATTCTCATTTAGAAAGAGCAGTTTATACTTTTGTTCCTTTTTAAGCTAAAAACACGTTCTGGTTAGGCTTCTTGCCATTTTTGGACTTATTCTAATATTTCTATTAGATCATTAGTTTCCTGTGGGTAGGTACATTGTCTCATTACATTACCCTCTGTAGTACTAAGCAGTATTTCTTACTATCTAACAGTATCAACAAAATGTCAAATGGAATTCACTATTTCACCCAAAACATCTGTTGCTTTGATGCATAGAAGAAAAGGGTCTATGATCTTTTCTAAATTGCATTTATCTAATCCAAACAAAACAAACAATTTAGTCAGGTGCATATATATTCTGATTCTATATAAAAAGTACATTGTTAATAAACAATTTAAATCACTTTGGCATATTGTGCCATCTAATACTTAGGAAATACATATGTGACAAAGCCCTACTGACACCATCACAAGCTATAGACTGCATTTTGATGCTATTGCCTGGGATGAATGTTCCATAGTACACATATTTTAATCATTCAATAATTTAGATCAATGTATTTATTATGTAAATAAAGTTTATTCTCATATTTAAATAAATCCTTGAATACAGATTCTGAAAGATCAGAAGAAAATTAAGATCTAACTTTGTAAGTGGGATTGTAAGTTTCAGAATTTCTTTTCTGATCACAGGTACACAAGTGAAAAGAAACCAATTTCTATTTTCTTGCAGAGGATGAGTAAATTGAAATTCATTACTTGCTGAAAAGAACAAGCAGCAGCTCAATGAGACCTCTCCATAACAGGCAACCAAATAAAAATCAGTGGGTACAATTAAGATCATTGAAATTTCAAGAGAACTGTGTGTATCTTTAAACAAACAAATCAATAAATGGTGCTTATTTTGTGAACTTGAGTCTGTTCTAACTGAGTTGAAATGATCTAAAGTACCAGTTGCCTAACTGTATGTTTTAAACCATTTTATTTCTCTAGTTCAAACTGAGCTACGGATCTATATAAAACTTTGTAATATTTTCATAACAAAAGCTCAGTATTATGACATATTAACTAGTGAACTTTTAAGAATATCAGTCAAGTTTACATGAAAGCTTATACTAGAAGCCCCACAAAAACAGAAGCTACTCTATGACCATTGTAATAACAAAGCCTCGAGTATGCTTGCACTTTAAAGATTTTACTCTGCAGCAACAACCAATTTGTCCATAAATGACTTAAATTCTCAAAGTACAGATACTACAGTAAGCCTCTAACATCTGGTACAATAATAGGCTACACTAGGCCTTTGAAAGCACAGCATAAATTAAGCTGAGGGTGCTTCTGACTTTTACCAATGTTTGGTTTTATTGTTAATAATTACATTTGGCATTTAATCACATGTTTTGTTAGATACGCCTGTTAAAGGCGATATTTATATATTCAAATCCCTTTTAAACATTAAAAATAATGTATGTGACAAAAAAGATTCAGGTATAAAGTGTTCTTTTCAAAAACTTCCATTTTGAAATTAAAGAATAAGGCATCTGTTTAGCATCATTATAAGGTAGATATATTTAAAAATGAGGAAGAGTTAACCTTTTGTAACTTTAGATAAAAGTCTCTTCTTAACTTCATATTGATTTTCTATAGAGTAAAAGAAAATAGAAGTTAAAGAAAGGAGCCTATTAAGTGGCTTCCAGTAATATTGAAATTGAAACAACTTTAAAATCCTTTATAAAGACATTTGGATTAAAGTCTTGAAATGTTTAGACTGTTAACAACAACATCAATAAAATAACATATAAATATAAAGTCAAAGAAGAAAATGTCTATTATTAAGTATTTATAAATTCAAATATATACATTAATCTGGAATAATTACTTAAATTATACATTCCTTATTGTAAAATATATCTTATCTGTGTAATGTACTAGTATCCTCCTTAAAATTTATATTTTAAAAACTTTGATCATATAAACAACAGAGAGAAGCATATAATAAATAATCATATACTTGTAATCTAGTATAGATTGTGCAGATTAACAATTTGTCTTATTTATTCATCTTTTTTCTATAATAATTTAAAATATGTTACAGATAACATGATATTTCAGTGTGCAATTCAAAAAAGAATATTACCTACAATATAATTTTCAAAACCAAAAAAGTTACAAATAGTCCTTTAATGTTATATATAATCCATACTTAAATTTCCTCAATTTTCCTAAAATGTCCTTTACAGATGGTTTGTTTTAGCTGGGATCTAATCAAGGACCATGAATTCAATTTATTGTAATTTTACTTACATCAATTTTAATTTATAACAATTGTCTCCTTTTCCCTACCTCAAATACTGCAAAGACCAAGCAAGTTGTCATTTAGAGTATTCCAATTTCTGGATTTGTTAGACTGTTTCCTCATGCTGTCAGTTAGCAAGTTCTTCTCTTTAGTTCTACATACAGAATTTGAAGTAGAAGACTAATCAAATTCAGAGGAAGCATTTATGAAAAGTCCAGTTTATAGGTTGTAGTGAAACCAGAAAATGATTACTTAGAGGAGGAGGAATAGTGAATTGGGGGCTGTGATGGAAGATTCTGTGGTGCAGATAATAGGAGTTTTTTTTTTTTGACCCCCCGACAACACTCAGATGTTAATACATAGAACTATTCACTTTGTGAACAGTAATCAAAATGGGAGATTTTAATTTTAAAAAGTGTATTTTTAAAATATCTTTTTTAGAAAAAAAAAAGAATACCATATAGTGTTGTGCTTTTATTGCATCATATCATGATATGCATAATGCCTGATTATCTCAATGGCATTACTAAGAATTATCAGACTGCATTCAACAATCATTTATTGTACATTTAAAAATACCTAAAACATGTTCCTTGTTTTTAACATGAAGGGAGGTTGAATTTTATGAAAAGCTTTTTCTGCATCTACTGAGAAAATCATGTGGTTTTTGTTTTCAGTTCTGTTTATATAATGAATCAAATTTATTATTTGTTTCATGTGTTTCTTGGCTCTTTGTAGGTCTTGTTTTGAGAAGTGTCTGTTCATGTCTTTTGCCCACTTTTTAATGAGATTATTTGCTTTTTTTTTTCTTGTTGGGTTGCTTGAGTTTCTTGTAGATTTTGAATATTAGTCCTTTGTCAGATGCATAGTTTGCAAATATTTTCTGCCATTCTGTAGATTGTTTACTCTGTTGATTATTTCTTTTTCTGTGTAGAAGCGCTTTAGTTTTATTAAGTCCCATTGATCTATTTTTGTTACATTTGCTTTTGAGGTCTTAGTCATAAATTATTTGCCTAGGCCAATATGCTAAGTTTTTTCCCTAGAAAAATCTTCTAGATTTTCTATAGTTTAAAGTGTTACATTTCAGTATTATAATTTTAAAAATTTAATATACTTCTAAAAATATATTTTAGTAATTAGAAATCTGATCCTCTTTTGATTCTTGTATCTTAACAGTTGTTATTCTTCCTGGACTCATTTAGAATTTTAACTTTATCTTTGGAGCTCAGAAATTTCACTGATTCCAATGAGCATCTTTTTTTTTTTTTTGAGACTGAATCTCACTGTCACCCAGGTTGGAGTGCAGTGGCATGATCTCAGCTCACTGCAACCTCCGCCTCCCAGGTTCAAGTGATTCTCCTGCCTCAGCCTCCCGAGTAGCTGGGACTACAGGTGCCTGCCACCACGCCTCGCTAATTTTTTGCATTTTTAGTAGAGACGAGGTTTCACCGTGTTAGCCAGGGTGGTTATGATCTCCTGACCTGGTGGTCCACCCGCCTCTGCCTACCAAAGTGCTAGGATTACAGGCATGAGCTACCACACCCAGCCAAACATGTTTTTCATATTGCTATTATTATTTTTATTCAGTATTTGACTAGTCTTTTCAATCTAAATACTCATGTATTTAATTATTTTCTTTCTTCTTTTTTTTATTTTTACTCATTGAAATTCCTATCTAGCTTATGTTCTGCTTTCTGAATTTATCCTCCAGCTTTTAAGATTTTTGCGATTTTTTTCTGATACTTCAGAGTTTTTAAAAACGGTGATCTGGCCGGGTGCGGTGGCTCACGCCTGTAATCCCAACACTTTGGGAGGCTGCGGTGGGCAGTTCACAAGGTCAGGAGATCAAGACCATCCCAGCTAACATGGTGAAACCTGGTCTCTACTAAAATTACAAAAACCAGCCAGGCGTGACGGCAGGCACCTGTAGTCCCAGCTACTCAGGAGGCTGAGGCAGGAGAATCACTTGAGCCAGGGATTCAGAGATTGCAGTGAGCCGAGACCTCACCACTGCACTCCAGCCTGGAGACAGAGCAAGACTCTGTCTTAAAAGAAAAAAAAAAGTGTGACCTGGGAATTTTATCAAGTTTATCTTTCAGTTACCTACTTTGTTTTTGAGTTATTATTTAACACTTTCACCAACATTTAAAAATTCACATTCATTTATTCAAAAATATTCATATTTGAATACATAAGGGCTGTATTGGGTGTAATTATACAGAATTTATAAAGCAGATTTGTATCCATGCCCTCATGGAGCTTACAGGAATATAAATAAAATACTTCATGCTGTGACAATTGTGACGCCCATTCTGATCGCTCATCTGAGAACAAGGAGCTTTACTATGATGCAGATGTGCAGCTGCACAGTGATGAAACTATTATGTATTAAAAATACCAAGTACCTGTGTCAAGGTGAAAAATGCTCACAAAATAATAGGCATTAGCGGGCATGTGCTTGCTAATTGATAAACCTCAGCTGTGTCTTATATGTGGCACATTTTTCTGAGATACTCAGCAAAGTTGTAATTAATTACTGATAAGGAAAATAAGAAAAACATAGCTAGAATCCCCAGTTCTATTCTACCTGCTTGTATCCTTTCCTTTCAAATAAACCACATTTCTCAGTGATCTTTGGAAGTGTGATAATATCATACAATATTAACTTTACAGATAGGGAAAACAATATGAGTAGAATAAAAAAGGAAATGAACTGAAACAGAGAAGTCAAGGATGAAGATAATGTGTGTAATAGGGAGCGGTAGAAAAAGTAATTAACAAGGGGAGGGAGTTCTAGAATTTCACTTATCTTGATATTATTACCTGCTTCCCCCACCTGCATGCCTTCAACTGCAGGAGTAAGGAGATACTTCAAAGTTTAAGTACAACTGCTATGATTGTTTTTTTTTTTTCTTGACTTCTATTCCCCATTGGCATAAGGGATAAAGAGGATCTAGGATTCCAAATGCTATATACACTACAATAAAGCACACAACAGTAGAAAGACTCGGTTTACAATAAATTATAGATCATGATTGTTGCCACTTAAGCCAACTTTGTGATGCTTTCAATGGTTCTCACCTGCTCATAATCATGCCTTTGTGTAATCTTCCCTTTACTCCCTTTTCCCTCTTTCTGCCATCAGTACACACAGCCTCTTCAAGGCAATCTGCTTTAAGGACCTGAGGACTGTTTGCATGGCATCCTAAATTAATTCCTGATTATATCAGTCTTCATCAAAAATATAAATCTCACAAGTCACCCTCATCCATTATCAGATATTTGATTCCAAAACCCTTTCATTGTGCACTCTGGAACTTATATTTTTAGAAAAATCTAGATCTTCAATTGTTTCTGTGAATTTTCACTTCTTTATGAGACCTAATTCTTCCCTGAGGATAAGGCTCCCATTGCAGCCCTCTTAATCAATGGCTATTTCCTTTTTCACATCCCTTGTTGTATTGGGCCTGGAAGTACTGCAAGTGCACTTAATTTACATTGTTTCCACCACTATTCTCTTTAAAAACCCTAGGTTTGAAGCTGAGGCCATTAGATTATGTCACTCACTATACTTCCTTGTTGCAGTCATCTACAGATATCTGGTTCATTTCTCTTATTCCATCTACATTGTGGATCCTGATTTAGTCTATTATTCTGTCATAATTCCTGATACATTTGCAATAATTATATAGTTAATTTTCCCAATATTCTTCCTCCCAATACTTTGACCTCATGGTATTTCAACCAATTACACTCATTGTGATACTACAGCATTTGCTGGTAATAATAACTGATCCCCTCCCCACCCCTGGAAACTCAATTTCATGCTTTCCACTTTTTATCTCCCAACTTGCCAGTTTACATTCTCATTCTTGACCATTCTGATTCAACATTTCTTTTACCTTACATTTGCCTCTTTCTTCAACCTCTTGGCGTCATAATTAATTACCTCACAGTTTTTCTCTCCTCAAACTTTCACATCTTTTTATTTTTTTAACTAACTTCTTCCCATCAATCCACAAATCTGTTTAATTTCCCCTCATGAAAAAACACTCATGTTTACCTTACATCACCCTTCACCCTGTACCCTATCTATGTTTCACTGTTTAGTTTTTGGTGACAACACTGCTCAATAGTTGCCTACACCTTTTCTTTCCTCCCACACAAGTCCACCGATTATATATTCGGGATCACCAATAACTTAGCTTTATTCTCAGCCCTCATCTAATTTGACCTATGAGCAGCAGCATTTAACCTAGACTATCCTTTGAACCTCCTCGATCACTTTTGTTCTATAAGATAACATTCATTTGGTTTTCCTCCTGCTTGCTGGCCACTCCCTTTAAGGCCCCATTGTGGTCCCCCTTGTCTGACTGAGCCTAAATATTAGAGTGGCCAGGGGCAGTCCATGGACTTCATCCCTATTCTGGTTACTCCTAGTTTCTTGTTGGACTCACAAGTTCATTGGTTTTAAAATCATCTATAAATCCATAATTCCTATATTTTTATTTCCCCTCTCTAGTCTACTCAAAACACACCAACCTGAGTGGTTCTTTTAAAAGTAAGTCATATCATGTCACTTTTTTCTCAAAATTTGTAAATGATTTCCCACCATTTCATCCAAGGCCAATAGGCCTAATAATACCCTGTAATATCCTGTTGGATCTGGCCTGCCCATTACTTCTCTGACAACATCACTGACAAGTGCCTTTGTATTCACTCTGCTGCAGAACCATGGCCTTTTCTTGTTTCTTATTTACCAAGCAGGGTGTCGCTTCAGGATCGCTGCACTTGTTGTTCCCTTTGCCTGGAATGGCCTTTCCTCAGATGTTTCAAGATTTATTCTTCACCTCCTCAAATCTTCTGCTGAGAACTTAACCTCTCAATGAAGCTTTTTCTAAATACTATTTACAAAAAAAGAATCCCAACATACAACACTGTACTAATCCCTATCGATTTTTATACTGCTTTTTCTCCAGAGTAAATTTCACCCTTTATATGTATATGTATATTTTTGTTTTGTACATTTTTTTGCTCCACCCACTAAAATATTAATTCCCTGAGGTTGAGGGCCTTATTTATTTACATATATATCAGCAGTGCTTACATAAATATCTGGTACATAGTATGTGCATGAAAAATATTCCCTGAAATTAATTCATGAATAAAGGAAAATTGAATAAAACCATACAAATTTCCACTTTTGAGAGAAAGCAATTTTGACTTTATTTAGTAGCCAATTGGGAAATCTCATAGATTTTTCAAAATATTGACATATTAGAGCACTGCTTTAGAAAAGATTAATCAAGATGGAATGAGAGGTGGAGGGGCTGGAGAAATAGGAAGCAGTCGGAAAATTTTGCAATAGTGCTAAGTATAAATAAATAGATTGTTAATATAGTAATATATACAGACAGAAAGGTGCTTAGATACTATTTTAAAATTGTTACTGAGACTTTGGGGGACTATGCTAATATATGGGTCTTAATGGATTTTTAAAAATTGTGTTCTATTTTTGAGGTCAAAATTCAGAGCAAATGCTTCCTGAAATTTTTGTGGAGATTATTATCTCTTTAAATCCCATATGGTTCAGGAGTTTCAAAGCATTTGATAAAAGTATCTATGGATTAGCTTCTTAACAGATCTGCCAACATAGCACAAAATCTCTGATTTCTACCAGCCTGTGCCCTGCTCAAACTAGCTCTAGCTGACCCTTTTTCTTCCTTTCACCTTTATGACCTCCATTTTAATTGGGTTTTCAGCCCTGACAACAGACATCTGGTTCTCAGTCTACCCATTAATCTGAGGACTGCACTCTTTAAACCGAAGAAGTCTAAAGCTCGTCAAAGGGCAACATTTAGATGAGCCAACAGAAAATCTTTTAGTAAATAAGGACTAGAGGGATCTTATTTAAAAAGATAATAGAGCTATCAATTTTCTCAATCATTAATGTACTTTTCCACAAAAATCCAAATACAAGATATATTATACTGATAAACCAAATGTATCTTTTAATATATTCTGTTTTTATTCTTTTATTGAATTTTTTTATTGAACTCTATGTGCCTCTGGGTTCTGAATATTTAACATTTGGGATACAAAACTTATGCTCTTACTGGATGTCTAATAAATTTGAGTAAAACTGAAATTAAAAGAATGCTTATCTTATAATATTATCCATAAATAATATTTGAAAGCTTCAGTCCCTTTGTTCCCATATCCAGTCAAGTTATCCCTAAGGCAGAATTTTTCAGAAAGACAGTGGACAAAAATAAAGAAACAAATAGCAATGGGCATTTGTTTTCTATCATGACTTGGGCCTTAAGAAAATATATATAATGCTGTTTCACTGAAAAATTTGTAACACAATAAAATTTCTCTAATAGCCCACTTTGCCCATCCTACAGCCACTTTTTTATTCAGGCTATGATCTTTACACTATTGGAAAAATGCCATAGTCCATTGCTACCCTATAGCTTTCCTGTGTAGTAAAACCTTCAATGTATGTTAAACTAAAAATTCTAAAATACGATCATATGATTATATCATTTTCTAGCTTAAAAATCTCTCAGTGGCTCTCTGATATGGATCTAAGAATATGAAAACTCTTTTGTGAAGTACCTGAGTTTCATTCCCAGCCATGTCAGTAAATGCATGGTGAAACCTCTTTGAAAATTTCAAAACGGACCATATACTGTTTTACACTAACCCACATACTGTTCTCTCTTACTGGAATGCTCATCTTTTTCTAACTTAATTCTTACCATCTTTAAAACAACGTTTAATGATCAGCTCATTAAGAAAGCTTTCCCTGACCCTTAAGACTAGTGTAGGTTTGTTCCACTGTGCTTTGTCAGGTTCCGGGGAAGACCTCCCTCACATCACCTTTCTTATTCTACTCTGTTAAAAATGTTGGCTACTGTTTCTTTCCCTCAAGTGTGGCTGTTACTTTGTTTCCAGATCCTAGCACAATAACTGACCTATAGTAACCACTGAATGTGTTTGTTGAGCAATTAAGGGCAGTGTGTTGATTGAATAAATAAATTAAAATTATTGATGGCCGGGAGCGGTGGCTCACGCCTGTAATCCCAGCATTTTCGGAGGCCGAGGCGGGCGGATCACGAGGTCAGGAGATCGAGACCATCCTGGCTAACACAGCGAAACCCCGTCTCTACTAAAAATACAAAAAATTAGCTGGGCGTGGTGAAGAGCGCCTGTAATCCCAGCTACTCAGGAGGCTTTGGCAGGAGAATGGCATGAACCTGGGAGGCGGAGCTTGCAGTGAGCCGAGATCGCGCCACTCCACTCCAGCCTGGGCAACAGAGCGAGACTCAGTCTCAAAAAAAAAAAAAAAAAAAAAAAAATTATTGATGAAAAGTTGTGACAAAAATACAATTAACTTGATCATATTAGGATGCTTTAAAAATAGTGTCTGGCACATTTTTAAAATTGTTTTTCCATGAATAAATACTTAATACATTTTTGTTAGAGGTATTCCTAGATATTTTGCATTTTGATATGTATATTTTTCGCTTTAAAAGTATTATTTTATTTATATTTATGTCTAATAAAAATGGCTGTATTACCATGTTTACATACATATTGGTTTTGGAGACAGAGTTTGCTAATGAATCACGCTTAAATTTTATAGGGAACTTGAAAATATTAAAGCATTGGTTATAGATAGTGGAATGACCTATAATTTGCTGTAATTTGCATTTTAGAGAAAGAGCAGCACCCTTTGAAAATAATCAAATTAATTAATAATACTCATCCATACTGCAAAATAATACAATCAGCCTCTGTACCTGAGTGTTCCATATCTGCAGATTCAACCAACCACAAATCAAAAATATTTTGTAAAACCCCAACACAACAATAAAAATAACAAATCCAAAGAACAACACAGCATAACAACTACTTATATAACATTTACATTGTATTAGGTATTGTAAGTAATCTAGAGATGATCTAAAGTAAACAGGAGATTGCACAAAGATTACACGCAAACACTACACCATTTTTCACAAGAGACATGAGCATCTGTGGATTTTGGTGTCTGTAGGGGTTTTGGAACCAATTCCATGAGGATATTGAAGGATGATTGTATGTATATGTATATACACACAGAAGTTAGCAATTGTATTGATTTTATTGCTAAGCCATTTGTCTGTCTGACATTCAATACAAAGAGATAAAATATAATCTGACAAATCTTAAGTACTCAATAAATCTTAGTTCATGCATTTGTTCATTGAGTCAATAAATTAGGTATCTATTATGTGTGAAGTGCTGTTGGTAAGTGCTGAGAATAGAGTTGTGAATAATAGCACAGACAACAATTTCTCAAAAAAATCTTAAATTTTAATGAGGATACCAAAAAAAGCAAAAGAAATAAGCAAACAATAAGTAGTTTGTTCTATGATGACAAATGCAAAGGATCAAGATGAAGCAGACAGTGGGTTATGGAATTGCTCCCTGAAAGGAGTACCAGTTTTGAAAATAATTTTCAAAATTGGTTATAGATAGTGGAATGAGCTATACATATGGTTGACATATAGTAACCACTGAATGTGTTTGTTGAATAATTAAGGGCAGTGTGTTTGTTGACTGAAGACATAAATAATTATTGATAAAAAGTTAAATGACAAAAATTAATTTGATAATATGCTGCTTTAAAAATAATGTTTTGATTATTTTTAAAATATGGTCAGTGGAGAAGACATTTGAGCAAAACTGAGTTGAGCAACATTTGAGTTGAAGGTATCCCTTCAGATACCTGGAAGGAACAATTCATCTAGAATAAATAGTAATGGCAAGGCCGTGAATATGGGACACTGTGCACAAAAGCAGAATAATGCAGCATTGTGGAATGAAGTGAGCATGGTGGTTGTTGCAGGAGGTAAATTCAGAGAGAAGAGTGAGGGAGGAGGAGACCCAATCATGTAGGAACTTTTGGACCATTTTAAGATTTTTGGCTCTTACTTTTAAAAAGATAGGGAACATTGAAGCAGAGAAGCAACATGACTTTTATTTTATAAGACTCACTCTGCTTACTTGAGTGGAAATATTATTGCTAGCACTTGTGTCAACAGGAATATTTACTGTATTAGGGAAGCTATTATCTTATTACAAAGGATAACGTCAGTTGTTTTTATCTTTTCACGGAAAGGTTTCTTTGGAATTTTCCACACTTTATTGGCTGCACTTTCTGACTTTCCTTTGCTGCTCATGTTTTTCTCAACCTCCACATAGTGGGATGGGCCAGGGCTTACATTTTATTCCCTCTTCTGGTCCTCTTCTTGCCTCTATCTACACCAGTAATTCTCAACTAGGGGGGTGATTTTTTTCCACCAGGAGATATTTCAAAATGTCTGGAAATGTTTTGATTGTCACACTGGAGGGGAAAAGGTGCTACTGGAATTTGCTGGGTAGAGGTGAGGGATGTGCTGAACATCCTACAATTCAGATGGCCCCTCATGACAGTGTTATCTGGCTCAAAATGTCAGTAATGCTGAGATCGAGAAACCCTGGTTTTACACATATTTCATTGACGTTTATATCCTGACCCACAAACTTAAATCCCATCAATACCCTAGTGATTTCCTCATTTCTATCCTGAACTGCAACTTTCCCCTGTGTCCTAGGCACATATAATTTATTGCCAAATAAGCAAGCCTAACAGACATCCCAAGCTTACCACATCTAAAACATGATTTCAGATAATTTTCCTCAGAAAAACTGATTCTAGTCTAGCTTCCTCATCTCAGTAAATGGCACCATCATCTGTCCAACTGCTTAAACCTTAAACCTAGGAGTCTTCCCTGACTTATTTCCCATTATACTCCACATCCAAAACATTGGTAAGTAAGTCCTATAGGTTCTCCCTTTAAAATATATTCTGAATCTGCTCGATTCTTACTACCACCACCACCACCTCAAACCTAATCTAAGTGCCTTCATGTCCTAGGACTAAGGCAAAAACTTCCTAATTGTAATTTGACTTCTATTCTTCTCCCACAATAGTCAATACCTTCCCCACCTGCCCCCGACACCCCACAGTAACCAGGGAGATGCTTTCAAAGTATAAACCAGGTCATGTCCTTCACCTGCTCAAGCCCCCCTGTGGCTCCCCATCTCTCTCAGCACAGACCAATGCTTTACCACCATCTATAAGGCCTTACCTGTTCTGACCCCTCCTCATCTAGGACCTAATCTGACATATTATGTCTGGCTCACTGCCACCTAGCCACAACTTGTTTTCCTGTTATTTCCTCATAATACCAAACTCAGAGCATCTTCAGGACACTTTTACTTGCTGCTTTCTCAGACAGGAGGCCTCTTTCCTCAGACTGTCTAAACATGTCACTCTCACTTTATCCAAGTCTCTCCTCAAATGTCAGGCTAAGTGTTCTCTGAGTCCCTTTTCTAAAATAGAAATCTCCCACCTCTACACCATATGACTTTTTATTTCCTTACCGTGACTCATTTCTCCCCTTAGAATCTATGACTTTCTCAAATCTTATTATATATTTTCTGTTTGTTTCCAAAATCCTCAATTAGAATATTGGCTTCGAGAAGCCAGGGATCATCTCTCTTGAAAATATTCTAAAAACCTACAACAATCAGATTTTAGCAAATTATGGTACTTCATGAATATTTGTCAAAGGAATAAATTAATAAATATGCATTGCCTCTAATAATTCTGGCTTGTAAAAACAAGCATTCTATGGATGTCTTAATTAAATTGTTACTTCTTTTTAATCATCCATAATTTGTATCTAGTGTTTTTGTCTGACTAAATATAAATCATAGTAATTTCTTTATAGTTTTAATCACTTGAAAGAGATCAAATGGAAAATTATAATTTATTCAAGGTAAGTCATCTTTCATCTCTCGCTCATGAGACAGGTAGGAGATAAGTTCCATAGAGGATATTAGATACTGTTCTATGACCCTAAATCAGAAACTGTATTTTACTACATTTTAACAATAATATTAAATAAGATTAAATTAAAATATAATTATTCTTTAACATAAAAAATGCAAAAATAATTTAATAAGGAAATCAAACATTTTAAAGATAGACTATAACATTTTAATCTTATATAATCCTCACAGGAATAGTTTCTTTTCCACTAGATACTTAGAATACCACCACTAAGAGTAACAGCAGCCGAAAATTAATTGCAGGCAAGATGAGTAGGAATAGTGGCATAGATAAAGAGTTGTGGAGAAAAACATCTTTTTATAATTTATTGAATACTACACATGATAATAAAATTTTTGAGAGGGTGCCTCACCAACTTCTGCTGCATGAAAACTATGCCATAAAGCAAATTTACAAGGAGAGAACAGGAAGGGCAGTTAGTAAACAGGGCAAGATTCCATGATTCTCCATAGTTGGAACCTTTGATAGGCCAATCAGAGAGATTTCTTTGCCAGGTTTCAGTTTCCACAGCTTGACACCTGCTGTCTGGAATGGTTTGCCTGAGAAGGGGTGAACCTAGGAAAAGTGAGACCATGAAGATCTGTAAAATGATAGGGGATACATACAGATGCAAAAGCGCCTCCAGATATTTTATATCTTCCTACAGACGCGATAAAATGATTAAAATCTGAATCTGTGTGGGTGAGATGATTGAACTTTCAGACTGAGGTTATCCAAGAAAGTATTAGTGTCTATACACCACCTTCACACTGATTATTTCATAATGTCATATGATATTTTCTATCAATTAAATATTTTCCTTTAACTTGATTCTAAGAGTGCTCATTTCAGAACATATCAGGAATGCTAGATAAGAAGAGCGTTCCACTGGACAATTTTCTGTCAAAACAACTACCTGAGAAAATTCATGAAAATTATCACAGGTTGAGATATTACAGTGATCAAAAGCACTTGCATGAAAAGAGAAATGAATCCGTTTCTCAAATGTTACTTAAATTGGAAACATATATCTCATATACACTTAAGTTCACTAATAGAGCAGATACCACCATTTCTCTATGTTACTGATAATACTAACCTTAATTTAAAATACAACAGAATTGGCCTGGCTTGCTGGCTCACGCCTGTAATCCCAGCACTTTGGGAGGCCACGGTGAGTGGATCAGTGAGGTCAGGAGTTTGAGACCAGCCTGGCCAACATAGTGAACCCCGTCTCTACTAAAAATACAAAAAAAATTAGCTAAGCGTGGTGACAGACACCTGTAATCCCAGCTACTCGGGAGGCTGAGGCAGGAGAATCACTTGAACCCGGGAAGCAGAGGTTGCAGTGAGCCGAGACCACACCATTGCACTCCAGCCTGGGCAACAAGAGCAAAACTCTGTCTCAAAAAATAAATAAATAAAATAGAATTTAGAAAGTAATAGATCTTTAAAAAATAACAATAACAAAATGCGTAACATATGCTATATATTCAGGTTGAAAATAATGAGCTGAGTAAAATGTATTATTTGTCTGTAAGGAGCTCCTGCTTTAATATGGATATATAACTGTAAGGTAGTATCCCTAATCTCACCAATCAAGAATCACTTCTATTTACTAAGACATTACTCCCACTCTTCAGGAAATTAAGAAACATTTGAAATAGGGTTTTTCTGATAGTGACCTTGAAGCTAAATAAGGACAGGACTTTGCTGAGTGAAAATATTAAAAATGATACTGAATCCAAAGATTATTCTTAATGATTATCTGAGAACCAGTTAATCTTACTCTGTCTCATTTTAGCTGAGTTTGTGTAAACGTGGAAGTGTATGAATTTCCAGATAATTTAATGTCTATTATTTTCTAGTTAAGTAAATGAAAAAAATATCACTGTTTCTTCCCATGCTGTTTTGATTATAAATCTCACTGTTTCTCAAAGGTTCTTAGATAGTCCACTGATGTATACAAATAAGGCAACTTAAGATCTGCAAAATAAAATGCTCCTATTGGTTCTTCAAAGGCTGAGATAGTAGTCCAAAGTCTTAACTGTTCTATGCTTTGAAAAGTACCTATCCACCATATCCACTACCAGTATTTTTGTTTCCCTTAATGCATACTTTAAAGCATTATTTATTGAGCACTGATCACCCGACAGACTCTGGCTTCAGTTCTGAACATGTAATATTGAGAAAAAACTAAATAGAACAAAACAAAGACCCAGAAATATTATATATCCCCATGAAGTTCACAGTCCACTGGGGGAGACAAATATTGCTCAAAGAGCCGTGTGAATAAATAATAAATAGAAAACAGCAATTCCATTAAGTGACATCAAGAAGAGGTGATTGGGCCCCAAAAGAATAAATTACAGCAGAAATGACTTAGTCAGGGATCACCATTAAAAATGTGATGAATGAGTGATATTTAACAGCAGGGTTAATTTGGTGAGGAAGGAAGACAAGAACATCCTAGGGAAACCTAGAGAAAGAGAATAGTATTTAGAAGGCACTATAGTGAAATAATGCAAGACTTGTTTTAAGAAGTTAAACATGCCAGTGTGTCTAGAAATCAGAGACCGTGGGAGAACACAGCAAGGCAGGAGATGTAAGCAGGACCACTCCATGGAGAACCTTGCAGGCCCTCCACAAGAAGTGCTTTTAAAGCAGGACAATCCCCTGCTTGGATTGGCATGTTTAACAAACCCCTTTGAATGCAGTGTGGAGAATAGACAAAAAAGCAGAGCAGAATAGTTTGAGAGTGACCAACTAGGAAGTCCTTATAAGCCAGGTGTAACAATTGGACCAATAGTGGGCACTGAAGGTGGGAAAAGATGTTCAGTTGGAAAGCTCTATAGAAAGTAAAATGTAGAGGATTTTGTGGTGGATCTGATGGTGAGTGGTTAGAGAAGTATTAAGGATGACTTGAATTTTACCCAGAATAATTGTTTATACCATTCTTTAAAATCATGAGTTTTGTTTTGGGCATGTTAATTTGCAGATAAACACAAATCCATCAGCAAGATTTAACATAAATCATATTTGTAGAGCGAGAGTCAGTGAGAAGCAATGAGGGCTTGTGTCTGAGCTGTGAGAAATCCCAGTCTTTTAATGGTCTAGATAGGCAGATGGCCTGAAAATGAGGCAAAACAGGAATAGCTAGAGTTGAGAAAGAACATCCAGGACACTATTAGAAGCCCAGTTAGAAGATGAGGGAAGAGAGTGTGTCTTAGCTGGTGTGGGTTACAATAGGACACTAACATAGACTGGGTACTTAATAACAGAAATTTATTATTTTATAGTTCTAGGGGCAGGAAGTCTGAGAAAAGGGTGTCATATTAGGGTGCCAGATCTGTTGAGGGCCCTCTTTCTGGCTTGTAGATGGCTGCCTTCCCACTATGTCTGCATATGGTAGAAACAGAGTGATCTCTCTCTCCCTCTTTTTATAGACACTAATTTCATCATGAGGACCCCAAACTCTTCAATTCATCTAGCCTTAATAACTTGCTAAAGTTATTAGCAAGTGTTACGAGTTATAATAACTCATCTCAAATAACATCACATTGGGGGTTAAAGTTTCAACATATGAATTTGTGGGGGTTGGGGGTGGGGCACCATTCACTCCATAGCAGAATGCTCCAGTGAGAAAATTTCACTATTTTCTTTAATGATGCTGAGGGATGAAATAAAATGAAATATAGCTACACGGAAGTCAGTGATGACCTCAGTAGAAAGAACCTTGTTTCAGTGAGTGGGCTTGCAGAGTGGGCAGGAAATAGGATATGGAAATGGCCAAATATGAAGTCCTCTAAAATTTGGTCAGTGTAGGAGAGGAGAGACAGGACAGTTTGGTATATGAGTGTCTATTGTGTTTGTAAGCAAATAACTTAAAGATAACTTGGGAAGTTAATGGTATTTTGAAGCTTATAAAATCTGGTTCACTTTGAAAAATTCACTCTCTTGAGTTTTTCTTTGGGATGAAACTTTCTTTCTCATGGCATATTCAGTTTCATAAACCCATAAAATCTCCCAAACTATCTCGACTTTCCACATTACACCAGCAATCAAAGGGCCACAGTTACAGGGGATGTGGGTAATAGAGATTTAAAGCTTGGACATTTAAATGACCTGCTCAAACTCTCATAGCCAGTGAATAGAGCCCTGAAATTCACACATTTTTATTTTCTCTGACTTCTATCCTGTAGCACAGTTACCTCTCTGTCCTTTTCTCCAATCTCTCCCCTCCATCACTAGGTCCGCCACCCTGACCTCCTTGCTGTTCCTTGAGCCCTCTAGATATACCACTGCCTCCAGACTTTTTCATTTGCTGGTTTCTCTTCTTGGACTGCCCTTCCTCTAGATGTCTACACACTGCATTCATTCACCTCCTTTAAATTTTTTATCAAAATCCCATGTCATAGAGATTTTCTCTAGCTACCTTATCACTCTCATTCATTCTCTGCTTTATTTTTTTTCACATTTATTACCATGTAGTAGACTACAGCATCTAGCTATTTTGGTGATCATTTATTGTCTGTAACCTGCAACTACTATAAAGTAAGTTTCATAAAAGCAGAACTTTAAAATTATTTTTTCACCATATCACCATAGCTTTAAGCTGCACCTAGCACAGAATGGGTGGTCAATAAAAATACTTTAAATAAATGATTGATTGAAAGGAAACATCTCTAAAATATACACAACAGTATTTTGTATTAGGTTTTTACTCCCAATACCTATGATTTTAACTGGTGCTAGAAAAAATTAAAAGTAAAATAAGCAATACTGTAAAGAAAACAACATGGCTCAAATATTCATCTTTATTATAAACTGACTTGATTCAGGGACTAATTTAGAACATAGGTTCTTAATTTATGTGGAACTTCATAGACCTCTGAGGATGAAATTCAGAGGTCAGCACATTATGAATAAATGTGTATTAAGCAATATGCTGTAAGCATACATAAAGAGAGGAATCTATCAAATTTCTGGCCACAAGAATATTTCTAAGTACATTTCCTTATGCCAGATACCTGCCCCTCTAAAATAAATAAATAAACCACCACAAACAAAAACAATAACTTTCCATACTGGCCTGATTTGATGAGAATGTATGTGCCTACTACAAAGAGCCAGCCCTTCACAGTTTTAGTAATATTGTGTGCGTTTGCTTATGAAATTAAAAAAACTCTGATGAAAATAATTACATATATCTTGTATTAGAAAAAAATTAATCCTACTGTGGGTAATTTTAATATTCAGTAAAATTAAAGTTCAATATAAACATTATTTGTTGGTATATAGAATAAAGTCCCTTAAATATTGGAATTCCACAACTTATTTAGTGTTTGGTGCACATATAAAACTCAGATTGGTCAATATAGTTATTTTAAAATTTGGAACAAATTTGGCATTAGATTGCAAAGAAAAATATAGCATAATTGTCTCTTTTTAAAATATAGTACTGGGATAGTTTACATAATTTTTATTTGGAGAATCATTTATTTCCCTTAGGTTTTTCTAAATTCACAATTATTATTACGATTACAATGAAGATTAAAACAGTGAATTCTGGAGTATTGGCCAGAATGGAATATTGAGTGAGTGATTTTCATAGGATTAGGATTCATAACTTAATGGATTTATCTGCTGTGAGCATTTTGGCCTGTCATACTTCATAAGCACACATGACATAAGCTTCATTACCTTTCTTATGTAACACTGAAATAATACATTAATCTTGAAATCATCACATTTTTAAAGAAATAAATAGAATATTGGTTTTGATAGTTTACAATTGTTATTTCCAAGGCAGATATAGTTCAATATTATCTCCGGTGAACTTTCGAGAATGTAAATTAAATGTGTAATTGAACAAAGTATTGCATAGTCTAATGAAGCACCACTGTAGGCAGAGAAAGGAGAGCATCAGAGCCAGCTGTTATTAGAGCATCAAATCTGCCCGAGGTTATGGAAGAGCAGGAAGAGCTGTATCCTTCAGAAGAAGCATATGGAAAGCCTGCGGCTGAGGTCAGGAATCATGTTGCAAAGCAACATTGTCAGGACCATCTGTATCCATATGTTTCAAGAGTATGTCCCTGCAATAAGAGTTCTATAGAAAGGTTCATGGAAATCAAATGGTAAAAGTCAGGGACAAAAGAAGTCTGCGAAGTATAGCAAACACTAGTCCCCCTTTATCTGCAGGGGATATGTTCTAAGACCCCATGGGATGCCTGAAACTAATGATAGTACCAAACGTGATTGCCGTCAGTTAAAACAGGTTTCTGTGCATGTCTTCCACCCACAAATTTAATGCCATTTCCATCTTAATGAAGCACTTATCATGCACTGTGGCTGAAACTATTGCAGTTTGACGTATAACAGCAAAACTATCAGGAAATCTGTATTCTTTCTTCACAATTTCATGAATAGAAGATTCATTCTTATCATAGATCTTAGCAACCTCAGCATATGATGTTTTTTCTTTCCTTATTAAGAACTTTGACCTTTTCACTTAACAAAAGCACTTTATGGCTTTTCTTTGGCATATTGAAATTGCCAGCATTACTACTCTTGTGCTCTGGGACCATTATTAAGTAAAATAAGGGTTACTTGACTCAAGCTCTGCTATACTGCCACAGTAAATCTGATAACTAAAATGGTTTACTAAGTGGATGAGTTGGACAAAGAGGGGATTCACACCCCAGGTGGGACTGAGCAGGATGGCGTGAGATTTCATCACACTACTCAGAATGGCATGCAATTTAAAACATATGACTTGCTTATTTCTGGAATCTTCCGTTTAGTATTTTCAGACAGAGTGTGATCTCAGGTAACTGAAATTATGGAAAGAAAACCCACAGATATGATGATGGACTACTATATTTGTGAATCTCCATCTTGCAAATAATGGTATATTACTAATTGCCTTATGGAGTAAGAACAAATGTATATAAATGAATAAAATTATTATTTGAACTAAATTTTTTAAAGTTCAGGGGATACTTGTCCATAGGGAATTATAATGTATACTATCCACAATACCTTAATTGGGTTTACTTCATTTTATTAGATTCAGGAGATTACATTTTTAGAGTATTGGTCTATTTCATGATTTTCAAGCCATAGGTAAATAGGTAAGATAGCTACGGACAAAGTTCAGTAATGTATAACATCAACAACCAACAAAGGAAGAAGCCCTTTCTGTCTCAACCCCACTTCCATGAAACCTCAAACATGAGTTGTGATTTAGCACCCATGCTTGATGTTAAAAAATCTAGGCAGTAAGTTTCCTCCATTATAATTTCAAGACTAGCTCACTTATTCCAGGGACAGAGTTTCTGTACAATTGGCCTTCTGGATCTCAGCCACAAAGAGGAGGTAAAAAGTTCTTAGCTCATAAACATTTGCCACAAAGCCTTTCTTTAAAATAGAATAGAGACATGTGGATTTGAGTACAAACATGCTCCCTACACAATACTTTTTCTGAAAAAAGTATAATATTATGTAGCATTATATACTAGTCAACACTTACAATGAGTGTTAAAATTTTTTTGGTTGTTGTGCATAATTAAGAAAGTCAAGAACACTGAATATATTTTATAGAAAGATTTCCAACAAGAATGTTAAAGTATTATTAAATAAATTGATTCTCGAATATAATCTACCTGGCTGTCTAATTCATGTACTCTTCCTTGTATGGGGACTGTAGCATGGCAGTTGATGTAAGGAAAGTAACTGAGCAGTTAATACGTGACCAGCCAGAAATTTACTCCAAACCTATATGTAACAAGTGAGCCTCATCTTTAGTCTGTGCATTCACTTTGCTAAGGATTAATCCTCTGTTTTTCAAAACTAGTATATATATATATATGGTTAGTTAATTTATTGATTTCCTTTTGGCTTACATATTCTATAATTCTGTAACTTCAATGAGCAAAAATAGAGATTTCAACTATTTAAATAAAGCATGAGTGTCAAATATTTTGAGCAAATACGTTTTTAAAGAGCGTCATTTCAAAGATTCAAAATACAAACAAAAAATAGAAAAAAGAATCTATTTACTTGCTAAGTAATTAATGTTAACATATTCTTCAATTTAAACTGCAATCATAAAATGAAGATTATTATGACCTTGGATTTAGTGAAATAATAAAAATGTAAACATGATCTTTGACCTAAATGGAGAAAATTCTTAGTCTTTACTTTTAAATTATATGCCAATAACAGTGTGAGTGTAGCTATGCAAATAAAAATCCTGGTCATGTTATTGCCCAGTTGCATTAGACCACCTGAGATATTTAAAATAGCCTGAAGCAGGAAGAAGCCAAATTAAGTAATTCATCTTTTGACTAATTTGCTCGTGAAACAGACGGACTCAAGCAGGACTTCTTTCATATTAAATATACCAAATGCTTTCCTGATGCCCAAAGTCATTTTGCTCTGCATATTTCTGGTCCCTAATTAACTGTCAAAATTATGATATTTTATTTAAAAGGACACCTATTGTTGAGGACTCTTAAGTTAGAAATTTGTATATTTTCAATGATAATTTTCAAAATGCTCACAGTAGATGATAGATAATAGTACAACTGCTTTCAAATCCAATCTGTACAATGTTGACTATGTTTAATCCCAACAGGGCTTGTCTGCTGTCAAATGGAATCTAAAACTCTGTGTGTGTGTGTGTGTGTGTGTGTGTGTGTGTGTATTTCACCACATATATCCCTGGAATTCCAACTATAGAGATAAGTGTTTGCAGGCATATGTAGGGTAAGAAAGAACAAAGGAAATGTCATAAACTCAATTTTGATCTATTCTTACTGATTAAGTGTAGTTGGCTATAAACCCTACTATAGTAAAAGGGAGAATTATAACCACAATGAGATAACCCCTCACGCCCACTAGCATAGCTATTATTAGAAAGAGAAAAGAAATAAAACAGAAAATACAAAGTGTTGGCAAAGACTTGGAGATACTGAACCCCTCATGCATTGCTGGAGGGAATGTAAAATGGTGCAGCTGCTGTAGAAAACAGCATAAATAGCATGGAGCCACCATATGATCCAGCAATTCCCGTGCTAGGCAATTTTCCCACAGAAGTGAAAGTGGGAACTGGAACAGACATTTGTACATGTTCACAGCATATATTATTCACAATAACCAAAAGGTGGAAGCAACCCAAGAGTCTAGCGAAAAATGAATGAATAAACAAAATGTGCTACATACATACCATAGAATGTGTGATGGTTAATGTTAAATGTCAACTTAATCACTGAAGAATGCAAAGTAATTGTTCTGGGTGTATCTGGGTGTTGCCAGAACAGATTAACATTTGAGTCAATGGACTGAGAGAGGAAGACCCATCATCAGGAAGACCCACCCACGGTGTGGGTGGACACCATCCAATCGGCTGCCCGCGTGGCTAGAAAAAACAGGCAGAAGGTGGACTTGCTGAGTCTTTGGCCTTCATCTTTCTCCCATGCTGGATTATTCCTGCTCTGGAACATCAGACTCCATGTTTTTTGGCTTCTGGACTCTTGGACTTACACCAGGATTTTGCCAGAGGCTCTCAGGTCTTCGGCTACAGACTAACGGCTGTACTGTTGGCTTCCCTACTTTTGAGGTTTTGGGACCTGGCCTGGGCCACTACTAGCTTCCTTGCTCCTCAAATTGCAGATGAGCTATTGTGAGACTTCATCTTGTGATCATGTGAGTCAATTCTCCTTAATAAACTCCCTTTTGTAAATTAGCCGGGCATGGTGGCGGGCGCCTGTAGTCCCCGCTACTCAAGAGGCTGAGGCAGGAGAATGGCCTGAACCCGGGAGGCGGAGCTTGCAGTGAGCCGAGATTGTGCCACTGCACTCCAGCCTGGGCAGTAGAGCGAGACTCTGTCTCAAAAAATAAATAAATAAATAAATAAATAAATAAATAAATAAATAAATAAAATAAACTGCCTTTTGTATATACATCTATCCTATTAGTTCTGTCCCTCTAGAGAATCTTGACTAATAAAGAATGTTATTCAGCCTTAAAAAGGAAGGAAATTCTAACACATGCTACAGAATGAATTAAACTTGGAAACATTACGCTGAGTGAAATAAGCCAGTCATTAAAGGACAGATATTCTGTGGTTCCTCTAAGAGGTTCCTAGGACAGTCACATTTATAAAAACAGAAAGTAGAATGGTGATTATCAGAAAGTAGGTGGAGGTTAGAAAGAGGAGTTAGTGTTTAATGAATACAGTGTAGTTGGGGATGATGACAAAGTTCTGAAGATGGATGGTAGTGATAACTGCACAGTAATGTGAATATGTACCTAATGCCACCAAATTGTACACTTAAACTGCTTAAAGTGGTGAATTTTATGTTATGTATATTGTGCCCCAGCTTAAGAAAAAAATAAGTGAGTAGGAAGCTACACTTTGATAACACAAAACATTCAGTTTCCGTTTTAAAAATTCTGCAGAAAATAATTCCTTTTCTCTCAGTACTAGGAAAGGTTATTTGTTTTTGTTTTGTTGTGGTTTGTTCCTTTTAGATTACAAATAGTGCACCAAGGTGACATTTACATTTACTAATCTTTTTAGATTCTCTTTTTCCTTGTCAGAAGTTTGTGAACATCTCCTTTGTGGCAATAGTTCAAGGCACCAAACAATGCACAAATGAAACGTCCTGTTCATTCAAGGAAATGTTTCTGGATGGTTTTCCTTTGCAATGTCATTAGCTATCTACTCCCAGATTAGCCTCTGCATGCAAAGCTTTGCTCTCTTCTTAAAATTTATCTTCTGATTTGCAAAGTAGATAATTTTACCTGGTTGACATCAGAAATATATTGGATATCTCTTTAATTTTTAGTTTAAAGAACTGAAAAAAAAATGCTCTATGGTAGAAAATCCTTTTCCTGTGTGGGAATATTTTATTGCCTGCAAGATGAAAGGGAACACCTATTTTTTTTTTCCTCCAGCACATCTGATTTTTCTATGTATTATGAATAACTAAATCTAGGTAAATAAACATATTCCAGAATAATTGGCTTTATCCTTTGCCCACCAGATAGAAACTACGCTTTTAATTTTCTTTCTTCCTTATTCATCTTTTAATATAAATGTTCAATAGGGGTTTAAATCTTTTTCCCAAGCTTCTCTTTTATCGTGTTTCTAATTACCTAGCCTAATTGCTCCGAGCCTGTAAGAGCTTGTGAATTTTTTAAATGGTTTTCTTTAATTATGATTCTTTAGTGAAGAAAATACTGCTAAACAAAAGTGAAAAACTGAACACTGAATATCTGTTCTACAAAGGAAACAAGAAGAAAATACTCACTTTAAAAATATAGCCTAAGAAAATCAATTTTCCTAATGATCTTTTACAGATCACTTGATACTGTGAAAGACTTAAGTTTCATGGTGATCAGATTGCTCTGATGGGAAGATTCATACACCACATAAATACTATGCTGTATGTACTATCTCCTGTTCCTTCTGCATTTCCATACCTCACACATGCATATAATATCAGAACAGTAAGCAAGTATTCTTGAATATTTCAGATAGACATTTTCTGCCCAGTATATAAATTTAGAATTCTAATTAAAAATTTCAAGACAAAAAACTGTTATCAACAGCAGAACAGTATGGTTGAAGAAATTCCCAGTGTGAGGTTTCTGAGTCCAAAATTGTAAAATAAATATTATTTTAAAGTAATTGAAACCTCACTCAAAGCAGGGTGTTGTGGGAAAACATTATCTGTATGCTCGTATTTTAAAAAATTTCAATAAATAAAACTATTTTTAAAAAATTATTTTAATTATACTATAAACAAAACTGTGTCCTTATAAGTGTCAGACCTCTGAGCCCAAGCCAAGCCATCGCATCCCCTGTGACTTGCACGTATATGCCCAGATGGCCTGAAGTAACTGAAGAATCACAAAAGTGAATATGCCCTGCCCCACCTTAACTGATGACATTCCACCACAAAAGAAGTGTAAATGGCCAGTCCTTGCCTTAAGTGATGACATTACCTTGTGAAAGTCCTTTTCCTGGCTCATCCTGGCTCAAAAAGCACCCCCACTGAGCACCTTGCGACCCCCACTCCTGCCCACCAGAGAACAAACCCCCTTTTGACTGTAATTTTCCTTTACCTACCCAAATCCTATAAAACGGCCTCACCCTTGTCTCCCTTCCCTGACTCTCTTTTCAGACTCAGCCCACCTGTACCCAGGTGAAATAAACAGCCATGTTGCTCACACAAAGCCTATTTGGTGGTCTCTTCACATGGACGCACATGAAATTTGGTGCCGTGACTCGGATCAGGGGACATCCCTTGGGAGATCAATCCCCCGTCCTCCTGCTCTTTGCTCCATGAGAAAGATCCACCTACGACCTCAGGTCCTCAGACCGACCAGCCCAAGAAACATCTCACCAATTTCAAATCCGGTAAGCGGCCTCTTTTTACTCTTTTCTCCAACCTCCCTCACTATCCCTCAACCCCTTTCTCCTTTCAATCTTGGCGCCACACTTCAATCTCTCCCTTCTCTTAATTTCAATTCCTTTCATTTTCTGGTAGAGACAAAGGAGACACGTTTTATCCATGTACCCAAAACTCCGGCGCCGGTCACGGACTGGGAAGGCAGCCTTCCCTTGGTGTTTAATCATTGCAGGGCGCCTCTCTGATTATTCACCCATGTTTCAAAGGTGTCAGACCACACAGGGATGCCTGCCTTGGTCCTTCACCCTTAGCGGCAAGTCCTGCTTTTCTGAGGAAGGGGCAAGTACCCCAACCCCTTCTCTCCTTGTCTCTACCCCTTCTCTGCTTTCCTGGGGCAGGGGCAAGTACCCCTCAACCCCTTCTCCTTCACCCTTAGTGGCAAGTCCCGCTTTCCTAGGGGGCAAGAACCCCCCAATAGCTTATTTCCACACCCAAACCTCTTATCTCTGTGCCCCAATCCCTTATTTCCGTGCCCCAACCCCTTCTCTGCTTTTCTGCTCCCGACATTAAATAAAACTCCAAAAATTGGAATCTGGCCCTCAAACCCCACAAGAGGACTTAATTAACCTCACCTTCAAGGTGTGCAATAACAGAAAAAAAAGTTGCAATTCCTTGCCTCCACTGTGAGACAAACCCCAGCCACATCTCCAGCACACAAGAACTTCCAAATGCCTGAACCGCAGCAGCCAGGCGTTCCTCCAGAACCTCCTCCCCCAGGAGCTTGCTACACGTGCCGGAAATCTGGCCACTGGGCCAAGGAATGCCGGCAGCCTGGGATCCCTCCTAAGCCGCGTCCCATCTGTGTAGGACCCCACTGAAAATCGGACTGTTCAACTCACCTGGCAGCCACTCCTGGAACTCTGGCCCAAGCCTCTCTGACTGACTCCTTCTCAGCTTAACGGCTGAAGACTGACGCTGCCCGATCGCCTCGGAAGCCCTGTAGACCATCATGGACTCCGAGCTTTGGGTAACTCTCACAGTGGAAGGTAAGTCCGTCGGCTTAGTCAATATGGAGGCTACCCACTCCACATTACCTTCTTTTCAAGGGCCTGTTTCCCTTGCCTCCATAACTGTTGTGGGTATTGACGGCCAGGCTTCTAAACCCCTGAAAACTGCCCCACTCTGATGCCAACTTGGACAACACTCTTTTATGCACTCTTTTTTAGTTATCCCCACCTGCCCAGTTCCCTTATTAGGCCGAGATATTTTAACCAAATTATCTGCTTCCCTGACTATTCCTGGACTACAGCTGCATCTCATTGCCGCCCTTCTCCCCAACCCAAAGCCTCCTTTGTGTCCTCCTCTTGTATTCCCCCACCTTAACCCATAAGTATAAGATACCTCTACTCCCACCTTTGCGACCGATCATGCACCCCTAACCATCTCATTAAAACCTAATCACCCTTACCCCGCTCAATGCCAATATCCCATCCCTCAGCATGCTTTGAAAGGATTAAAGCCTGTTATCACTCGCCTGCTACAGAATGGCCTTTTAAAGCCTATAAACTCTCCTTACAATTCCCCCATTTTACCTGTCCTAAAACCAGACAAGCCTTACAAGTTAGTTCAGGATCTATGCCTTACCAACCAAATTGTTTTGCCTATCCACCCCATGGTGCCAAACCCATATACTCTCCTATCCTGAATACCTCCCTCCACAATCCATTATTCTGTTCTGGATCTCAAACATGTTTTCTTTACTATTCCTTTGCACCCGTCATCCCAACCTCTCTTCGCTTTCACTTGGACTGACCCTGACACCCGTCAGGCTCAGCAAATTACCTGGGCTGTACTGCCGCAAGGCTTCACAGACAGACCCCATTACTTCAGTCAAGCCCAAATTTCATCCTCACCTGTTACCTATCTCGGCATAATTCTCATAAAAACACACGTGCTCTCCCTGCTGATAGTGTCCGATTAATCTCCCAAACCTCAATCCCTTACGAAACAACAACTCCTTTCCTTCCTAGGCATGGTTAGTGCGGTCAGAATTATTACACAAGAGCCAAGACCGCACCCTGTAGCCTTTCTGTCCAAACAACTTGACCTTACTGTTTTAGCCTAGCCCTCATGTCTGCGTGCAGCGGCTGCCGCTGCTTTAATACTTTTAGAGGCCCTAAAAATTGCAAACTATGCTCAACTCACTCTCTACATTTCTCATAACTTCCAAAATCTATTTTCTTCCTCATACCTGACACATATACTTTCTGCTCCCGGCTCCTTCAGCTGTTCTCACTCTTTGTTAAGTCCCACAATTACCGTTGTTCCTGGCCCGGACTTCAATCTGGCCTCCCACAATATTCCTGATACCACACCTGACCCCCATGACTGTATCTCTCTGATCCACCTCATATTCACCCCATTTCCCCACATTTCCTTCTTTCCTGTTCCTCACCCTGATCACGCTTGATTTATTGATGGCAGTTCCACCAGGCCTAATCGCCACACACCAGCAAAGGCAGGCTATGCTATAGTACAAGCCACTAGCCCACCTCTCAGAACCTCTCATTTCCTTTCCATTGTGGGAATCTATCCTCAAGGAAATAACTTCTCAGTGTTCCATCTGCTATTCTACTACTCCTCAGGGATTATTCAGGCCCCCTCCCTTCCCTACACATCAAGCTCCAGGATTTGCCCCCACCCAGGACTGGCAAATTAGCTTTACTCAACATGCCCTGAGTCAGATAACTAAAATACCTCTTAGTCTAGGTAGATACTTTCACTGAATAAGTAAAGGCCTTTCCTACAGGGTCTGAGAAGGCCACCGCAGTCATTTCTTCCCTTCTGTCACACATAATTCCTCAGTTTAGCCTTCCCACCTCTATAAAGTCTGATAACAGACCAGCCTTTATTAGTCAAATCAGCCAAGCAGTGTTTCAGGCTCTTAGTATTCAGTGAAACCTTTATATCCCTTATGGTCCTCCATCTTCAAGAAAAGTAGAATGGACTAAAGGTCTTTTAAAAACACACCTCACCAAGCTCAGCCACCAACTTAAAAAGGACTGGACAATACTTTTACCACTTTCCCTTCTCAGAATTCAGGCCTGTCCTCGGACTGCTGCAAGGTACAGCCCATTTGAGCTCCTTTTTATTAGGCCCCAGTCTCATTCCAGACACCGGACCAACTTAGACTGTGCCCCAAAAAAACTTGTCATCCCTACTATTTTCTGTCTATTCATACTCCTATTCTCCATTCTCAACTACTCATACATGCCCTGCTCTTGTTTACACTGCCGGTTTACACTGTATCTCCAAGCCATCACAGCTGATATCTCCTCGTGCTATCCCCAAACTGCCACTCTAAACTCTTGAAGTAAATAAATAACCTTTGCTGGCAGGACTATGCTGAATCTCCTTAGGCACTCTCTAATCAGATGTCCTAGGTCCTCCCAATTCTTAGACCTTTTATACCTGTTTTTCTCCTTCTCTTATTCCATTTAGTTTTTCAATTTATACAAAACCGTATCCAGGCCATCACCATTAATTCTACACAACAAATGTTTCTTCTAACATCCCCACAATATCACCCCTTACCACAAGACCTTCCTTCAGCTTAATCTCTCCCACTCTAGGTTCCCACGCCGCCCCTAATCCCGCTTGAAGCAGCCCCGAGAAACATTGCCCATTCTCTCTCCATACCACCCCCCAAAAATTTTCACTGCCCCAACACTTCAACACTATTTTGTTTTATTTTTCTTATTAATATAAGAAGGCAGGAATGTCAGGCCTCTGAGCCCAAGCCAAGCCATCGCATCCCCTGTGACTTGCACGTATATGCCCAGATGGCCTGAAGTAACTGAAGAATCACAAAAGAAGTGAATATGCCCTGCCCCACCTTAATTGATGACATTCCACCACAAAAGAAGTGTAAATGGCCAGTCCTTGCCTTAAGTGATGACATTACCTTGTGAAAGTCCTTTTCCTGGCTCATCCTGGCTCAAAAAGCACCCCCACTGAGCACCTTGCGACCCCCACTCCTGCCCACCAGAGAACAAACCCACTTTTGACTGTAATTTTCTTTTACCTACCCAAATCCTATAAAACGGCCCCACCCTTTTCTCCCTTCCCTGACTCTCTTTTCGACTCAGCTCACCTGCACCCAGGTGAAATAAACAGCCATGTTGCTCACACAAAGCCTGTTTGGTGGTCTCTTCACACGGACGCGCATGAAAATAAGTAAGGTATAGGAACTAGAGTTTGGGTGGTCATGTAGTGGCATAGGCTGGAAGGATCTGTTTATTTCTAGGGATGATAATGATGCCTGAAGGGTCAAAGAGGCAGGTGAAAAGACTTAAATGGCAGTTTTCTTTTAGGGATCAGTATCTGGGAATGTGAGTCCCAAAGGCAGTAGAAAAGCAGACTGTGAACTTAAGCAGAAAAAGCAGAATGAAAAAGGGCTGGAATTTGATAAAAGAACATCAGAGGCCGCGCGCGGTGGCTCCTGCCTGTAATCTCAGCACTTTGGGAGGCCGAGATGGGCGGATCACAAGGTCAGGAGATTGAGACCATCCTGGCTAACACGGTGAAACCCCGTCTCTACTAAAAATACAAAAAAAAATAGCCGGGCATAGTGGCGGGCGCCTGTAGTCCCAGCTACTTGGGAGGCTGAGGCAGGAGAATGGTGTGAACCCGGGAGGCGGAGCTTGCCGTGAGCCGACATCATGCCACTGCACTCCAGCCTGGGCGACTGAGCGAGACTCCATCTCAAAAAAAAAAAAAAAAAAAAAATCAGAATGAGATTGTTTGAGATGGTACAAGTGGGAGGCAAAGCACCATATTACCAATATTGATAAAAGTCTGGAGAAGAGATGTAGACTGGATGGGACTGGCAGCTAATCAAGGTGCAGTGGACAAATTCAATTGTGATGGACCAAAAGGTCTGAGGCTAGATCAAACTATGAAAGCTGTGTCAACCAGTAGAATTATCAAGCAATCAAGGGCCACATAGGTACTGACAAGTAGACACCTTAGAGCCAAAAATGTCTACTGACAGGCAGTGATTACATAAACATAGAAATGGGAGGCCAGCAGGACTGCCAGTCACTGGAGACTGAGTCAAAAATGCCAGACACTGGTTCAGATGGAACTCTGATCTGATCACTAGCAGGGAAGCTGCTTGACTGAAAGTCACCTTTGTGGGACACAGGGCAATCAGCCTTTTCTCACAACCTTACCGAAGAATAGTTGAAAAGTCTATGGCATATGGCACTTTTATTCAAAAAAGCAAAAAACAAAACAACAACAAAAATCCCTTACTTTATTAGGGTGGACCCATCCCCATAGTGGTTTGGCAAGGGGCACATAGGCTGATTTCAGCACCCACGTGAGTCTTTCTTCTGCTTCCTTGTGCGATGCAACTCTCTAGGGGTGTTGCAGCATCCCTGCCTGAAACACAGTCGCTAAAAAGTGGACTATAAATGGGATCAACAAAAAGAAGAGTTTCGTTCTTCTTATTCATTCATGGAAAACTTATTGAACCCCTGGTCTGTTGTCAGTATTGTGCTTGGCTCTGACCCAGACATTACTCAGATAAATTACCACTTCAAAGATAAGCACAAGAGTCCCATGGAAGCTGCAAAAATGAGTGATCAGACATAACTAGCTGTGGTAGAGTAACAATCCATCTATCTAGCACCATCAGTAAATCTACATATACTTCTATATATAAATACATTACTAAAAAATGAAAACTCCTCTCTTAAAGAATAAAAACTTTTCATTTAAAAATATTGAGATAGAAATTTTAAAACATGGAGTGTAAACATCCCTACATTTAAACTAAATTTGTTTTACCCTCTTCTTGGTAGCTAGGAACAAGTTGATGAACAGAAATTACTCACTGTAACATACACTGAGGACCTAGGCTCTGATACTGTCTCAGTTTCTGCTTGACATGTAGATATAAACACCATACTTGGCACTCTTGTGTCTCAGTAGCCGATCTGCAAGTTCCCTTCCAGCTCTGTAGTTCTCTCAGTTTATACAATCTATTGGTCTGTCTAATGTCTAAATGAAAGCCAACATTTATACAGCACTTACCATGCGACAGGCATTGTTCTTAGCACTTTATGTACAGTAATATACTCAATCTCCTTAAAAGCCCTATTAAATGGCCACTACCATTATTTCCATTTTACAGTTGAGGCAATTATTGGAGAAGGGGGTTATCTGATAGGTACAAAGTGAAAGAGCAGAGATTTTCACCCAGGTAATCTATCTCCCAAGTCACCGTTTTTATCCAATATGCCACTGCTGACCAAACTTCTTAGACAACAAAAATTGTATCCAATGTCAGTCCAAATGGAAGCCTAATACGTGAAGCAAGTCGGTGCTGAGATGCTTCAGATGAAGAAAGAGTATTGGGGTGGGGCAGGACAGAAGACCAGATTCCTTGGCCCTTTCACTTCTCCTGGCAAACCCTCTCATTCTAAGGAGAAGAGACTTTAAAACTACCAAAATGGCCGGGCGCGGCAGCTCACGCCTGTAATCCCAGCACTTTGGGAGCCCGAGGCAGGCGGATCACGAGGTCAGGAGATCGAGACCTTCCTGGCTAACATGGTGAAACCCCGTCTCTACTAAAAATAAAAACAAAGATCAGCCGGGCGTAGTGGCAGGTGCCTGTAGTCCCAGCTACTTGAGAGACTGAGGCAGGAGAATGGCGTGAACCCGGGAGGCGGAGCTTGCAGTGAGCCGAGGTTGCGACACTGCACTCCAGCCTGGGTGACGGAGATAGACTCTGCCTCAAAAAAAAAAAAAAGAAAAAAAAAACTACCAAAATAAATGATCTCTAATTTTTTTCAAGCTCTAATATTTTGACTCTATAATTTTAGAGTGCACTCACGTTCACCTTTATTTAAAACATACTTATTATGTTTTATACATGTATATATATCAAGAAAGCAAAACAAAAAATGCTATTTTATACAAAAAATATATTTGCTGATTCTCCTTGTCAGCCTAAAAGATGAATATTAGCCTGTAGGTGTGCTTGCTGCATTGTAATTACTTTCTCAGCAGTGTATTAATTAGTCGACTCCAGTAGTCTAGAACTCTTTGATGCTAGGTAATGAGATTAATAATAGATTCCTATCAACCCTCCCAAAGCTACAACAGGCATCAAGTACTTCTAATCTGTACTCCCTATACACAGAAATGAAAAGCTCTTTAGAAATTCACAGCTAAGTGGGGGCCATAGTGTTCGGAATACCACAATATCTAGTGCTTACAAAAGTAATATCTATGTGAGCAGCATTTCAATATTCTAGTCCACGCCTGGTGTAGAATGGATTGGCTTAAGTTATGTAAGCAGTTGCAAGTACTTTCTGTGTAGGAGTAATCTGATGCTGGCTGTAGCCTGATGGTTTATAGCTTCTAAGAGACACGTGGCCTGGAGGTTAGGAGGCACTAAACACACAGCAGATAGTGTTCCTTGAGAAATATCTGCTGCAAAAAAAATACATATTTCAAGATTTTTTCTCTTAGGGCAGGCATAATTTTCTGACGAGAGGATTCTCTTTTGCATGAGATAATAATGAGTTATAGAAGTATCATCTAAAAAGTAAAGCGAGACTATATACTATGCATTTTAATATACATGCATGTATATAAACACTCAAATCCACACTTATTTCTGTATATAACTTTTCAGACTTGTACAGTTCAGGAATATTGGTTTCCTTTTTAAAATCTCTTAGTACATGGTTACTTGACCCATGGAAATATGCCATCATGTATCTTCTGACATGCAGAACACCCTGATCATCATAGCAAAAGCCCAATGGGCCATCACCTTCTTTTTTTTGAAACACAGTCTTGCTCTGTCACCCAGGCTGGAGTGCAGTGATGCGATCTTAGCTCACTGCAACCTCTGCCTCCTGGGTTCAAGCGATTCACAATTCTCCTGCCTCAGTTCCCAAGTGGTTGAGATTACAGGCACACGCTTCCATGCCCAACTAATTTTTGTAGTTTTGGTAGAGACAGGGTTTCACCATTTTGGCCAGGCTGGTCTCCAATTCCTCACCTCAAGTGATCAGCCCTCCTCAGCCTCCCAAAGTGTTGGAATTACAAGTATGAGCCACAGTGCCTGGCTGGGGCCACTGCCTTCTATGGCTCCTTTCTGAGGAAAGACCGCTACAGGAATTGAACTCCTACATACTGCATTATGTCTCATGGCTGCTTGGAGCATAGGCATTATAAGTATGAGTTTAAGTTTTTCCCCTTTCCTTTTCTTACCAAGATAGGACGAGTGACATTACATTATGTTCTATGGTTTTCCTTTCAGCTATATCCACATAGCATTTCTGGGTAAGTATTTGTGCAAGATTATATGAATTAACCAGTATTCATATATATACCAATATAGAAGTGTACGTGTAATATATATATATCTACACGTGACATATGTGTGTGCATATATATTATATAATATGTAATAAATACACATTCATATGTGTGTATTTACTTATTAAAACAATAAATACACATTATATAATATACAAACACACCTGTATGTCATGTTTATTTATGAAAATATTATATACACATTCTATAGTATATATTATTGTATATAATATTGTATATATAACATTGTATATCTAAATATATAATATACAATTACATATACAATACTATATATAATATTGTATATATAACATTGTGTATATAATATACAATAATATATACAACATATAATGTGTATATTATTTATATAATATAGTATATTTATATAATATTGTAATATTATATTATACTATATATTTATATAATATTGTATATAATATACAATATATGATATGTATATATTATTTCATAAATAAACACACACTTTGTTTATGAAAAGTGACATTATTCCAGATGTTTTGTCAAATTGACATTTTTAGGCCTAATGTTCCGGAAGATTTTAGTGTGTCAAAGATTCTCTTTCTTGTAAAATAAAAAGAGATAAATATAACAAATTTGTGAATATGAACTATTCTTTTCAAGTATGTTACAGCAAGATTTCTAAAAAACTTCATCAAAACGATAAAATTCACCTTTGCACCAAAAGGAACATGTGCTGTTTGTTGAGCTCCATAGAGCTCAACAGTGTACACACTGTTAACACTGACGTTATAGATTAGAGGGAGATCTGCCCATTGAGACTCTCTCAAAGAAGCAAAAGCCTTCTTTAAAGAAGAGGTCATGGCTGGACCTCTTCAATGCTTGTTACTTCTCTCCCAGGAGAGGCTATAGGAAGATTCAGAATATTCCCCTGCTCAGAAGTAAGTGCTTATATGGTTCCAGGAAAAAGCTTGGTGTGGGCACACGGCAGGATCAAAAAGCCTCTCTACACAGGCATTTGAAAGAATTCATCTCCAATGGAGGTAACAGAAGCCAGTGTGATAATATCTGAATGTTGTACAAGTTTTTATATTTAAATATGAATGATCCAATAAATAACTCTTTATTGGATCTTTAAGTTCTTTGATGTCTAAAATGTTAGCATTATTGCTTGTTATTACAGAAAAACAAGCAAAAACTTGGAGTTAGACCAAGGAACAAACTAACACTTGGTTTTAGTCAGTGCCTAATGCATGGTTACAGGTTCAAGATGTTCTGGAATTATTTTTAAGTTGCCTTAACTCTAACCAGAGACTGTGAATCATGAGAAATGCATGGGAATAGATAGACTGCAGTATATGTGTGGCTTAGCATATGAGTTGATGTGAGGTGTGAGGAGTGTGAGTGTGTGTGACTGCAAGTAAGCATGTGAGTGAGTTTGAATGGATGTGTGTGTGTGTGTGTGTGTGTGTATTCATGTGTAGATAGTGGAGTTGGAATAATAAAAACCAAAACTCTTTTTAGAAGGGATGGTTTCTGCTACCTTCCCTTTCTTCTACCTCCTCCCTTTGACGTACTGGTCACATCATTGTACTGAAGGATTAGATTAATACAGTTAAGTTAATGAGAAAAATGAGGCCTCTACTTTTCAGACTTGACTTCTTAGTGTTTTCTACATGTCTTACTAGGTTAATTTATTATTGAAATTTAAATTTTGTGTTGTAAATTGGCAATATTAAGTGCACTACAGTGTTCTAAATGTCTTTCTAGGTTACCAGCTGTTAGAAAAAGGATTTAAGATTATGAGACTGACGCACTGCCCACTGTGCTAAGAGGGCAACAGAGACACAAAAAACCCTTCAAAAAATCAATGAATCCAGAGGCTGGTTTTTTGAAAAGATCAACAAAACTGATAGACCACTAGCAAGACTAATAAAGAAGAAAAAAGAGAAGAATCAAATAGATGCAATAAAAAATGATAAAGGGGATATCACCACCGATCCCACAGAAATACAAACTACCATCGGAGAATATTATAAATATCTCTATGCAAATAAACTAGAAAATCTAGAAGAAATGGATAGATTCCTGGACATATACACCCTCCCAAGACTAAACCAGAAAGAAGTTTAATCCCTGAATAGACCAATAACAGGCTCTGAAATTGAGGCAGTAATTAATAGCCTACCAACCAAAAAAGTCCAGGACCAGATGGATTCACAGCCGAATTCTACCAGAGGTACAAGGAGGAGCTGGTACCATTCCTTCTGAAACTATTCCAATCAATAAATAAAGAGGGAATCCTCCCTAATTCATTTTATGAGGCCAGCATCATCCTGATACCAAAGCCGGGCAGAGACACAACAAAAAAAGAGAATTTTAGACCAATAACCCTCATGAACATTGATGCAAAAATCCTCAATAAAATACTGGCAAACTGAATCTAGCAGCACATCAAAAAGCTTATCCACCATTATCAAGTGGGCTTCATCCCTGGGATGCAAGGCTGGTTCAACATATGCAAATCAATAAACGTAATCCAGCATATAAACAGAACCAAAGATAAAAACCGCATGATTATCTCAATAGATGCAGAAAAGGCCTTTGACAAAATTCAACAGCCCTTCATGCTAAAAATTCTCAATAAATTAGGTATTGATGGGACGTATCTCAAAATAATAAGAGCTATTTATGAAAAACCCACAGCCAATATCATACTGAATGGACAAAAACTGGAAGCATTCCCTTTGAAAACTGGCACAAGACAGGGATGCACTCTCTCACCACTCCTATTTAATATAGTGTTGGAAGTTCTGGCCAGGGCAATCAGGCAGGAGAAGGAAATAAAGGGTATTCAATTAGGAAAAGAGGAAGTCAAATTGTCCCTGTTTGCGTATGACATGATTGTATATTTAGAAAACCCCATCGTCTCAGCCCCAAACCTTAAGCTGATAAGCAACTTCAGCAAAGTCTCAGGATACAAAATCAATGTGCAAAAAATCAGAAGCATTCTTATACAACAATAACAGACAGAGAGCCAAATCATGAGTGAGCTCCCATTCACAATTGCTTCAAAGAGAATAAAATACCTAGGAATCCAACTTACAAGGGATGTGAAGGACCTCTTCAAGGAGAACTACAGACCACTGCTCAATGAAATAAAAGAGGATACAAACAAATGGAAGAACATTCCATGCTCATGGATAGGAAGAATCAATATCTGAAAATGTCCATACTGCCCAAGGTAATTTATAGATTCAATGCCATCCCCATCAAGCTACCAATGACTTTCTTCACAGAGTTGGAAAAAACTACTTTAAAGTTCATATGGAACTAAAAAACAGCCCGCATTGCCAAAACAATCCTAAGCCAAAATAACAAAGCTGGAGGCCTCATGCTACCTGACACTATACTACAAGGCTACAGTAACAAAAACAGCATGGTATTGCTACCAAAACAGAGATATAGACCAATGGAACAGATCAGAGACCTCAGAAATAATACCACACATCTACAACCAACTGATCTTTGACAAACCTGACATAAGCAAGAAATGGGGAAATGACTCCCTATTTAATAAATGGTGCTGGGAAAACTGGCTAGCCATATTTAGAAAGCTGAAACTGGATCCTTTCCTTACACCTTATATAAAAATTAATTCAAGATGGATTAAAGACTTAAATGTTAGACCTAAAACCATAAAAACCCTAGAAGAAAACCTAGGCAATACTATTCAGGACATAGGCATGGGCAAGGACTTCCTTGGGCAAGGACACCAAAAGCAATGACAACAAAAGCCAAAATTGACAAATGGGATCTAATTAAACTAAAGAGCTTCTGCACAGCAAAAGAAACTACCATCAGAGTGAACAGGCAACCTACAGAATGAGAGAAAATTTTTGCAATCTACTCATCTGACAAAGGGCTAATATCCAGAATCTACAAAGAACTCAAACAAATTTACAAGAAAAAAACAACCCCATCAAAATGTGGGTGAAGGATATGAACAGACACTTCTCAAAAGAAGACATTTGTGCAGCCAACGGACACATAAAAAAATGCTCATCATCACTGGCCATCAGAGAAATGCAAATCAAAACCACAATGAGATACCATCTCACACCAGTTAGAATGGCAATCATTAAAAAGTCAGGAAACAACAGGTTCTGGAGAGGATGTGGAGAAATAGAAACACCTTTACACTGTTGGTGGGACTGTAAATTAGTTCAACCATTGTGGAAGATAGTGTGGCAATTCCTCAAGGATCTAGAACTAGAAATACCATTTGACTCAGCCATCCCATTACTGAGTATATTCCCAGAGGATTATAAATCATGCAGCTATAAAGGCACATGCACATGTATGTTTATTGTGGCACTATTCACAATAGCAAAGACTTGGAACCAACCCAAATGTCCATCAATGATAGACTGGATTAAGAAAATGTTGCACATATATACCATGGAATACTATGCAGCCATGAAAAAGGATGAGTTCATGTCATTTGTAGGGTCATGGAAGAAGCTGGAAACCATCATTCTCAGCAAACTATCACAAAGACAAAAAACCAAACACTGCATGTTCTCACTCATAGGTGGGAATTGAACAATGACAACACTTGGACACAGGAAGGGGAACATCACACACTGGGGCCTGTCATGGGGTGGGGGGAGGGGGGAGGTATAGCATTAGGAGATATAGCTAATGTAAATGACGAGTTAATGGGTGCAGCACACCAACATGGGGCATGTATACATGTGTAACAAACCTGCATGTTGTGCACTAGAACTTAAAAGTATAATAAAAAAAAAGAAAAGAAAAAGGATTTAGGAAACTTTCCAAACAGTAATATTTAAAGTACAGTCTTACATGTATGGGTTTTCTTTCAGGTCACACTTCTGAATTAAGCAGACAAGGATCCTCTTTAATTGCAACTATCATCTATGTAAGAAGTTACTTTTATCATAAAGATTTGTTTTCGTTGAATTCTCTGCATAAAAAGTGATTATGATGTGAAGCATACTCTTTAGTATAGCAAAAAACACATTGATTTGTGTGACTAAATGCATGTTTACCAAATATATAGTGCTTTGCCTGGAATTCCAAGGACATATTATAAGGTTCTAGCACAATTTCATGGTCAGGAAGAGTCCCTACCCCTACCTGCCATCACTTTCTGCTTATTGATGGCTTATGATTGTTAATTAGATTTGATTATTTGCTTTAAGGTTAGGTTAAGAAAATTTTTGTATTGTATTGTACAGCCTTAAATACATAACGATGCTGTGTCAATCAGAGTTCTGCAGAGAGAACCAATAGGATGGATGGGTAGGTGGGTAAATTGATTGATTGATAGATAGATAGATAGATAGATAGATAGATAGATAGATAGATAGATAGATGAGAGGAGGTTTATTGGGGAAATTGGCTCACACGATTATGGAGGCTGAGAATCCCCACAACTGGCTGTCTGCAGGCTGGAGAACCAGGAAAGCCAGTAGATTGGCTCAATCTGAGTCTAAAAGCCTCAGAACCAGGGAAGCTGATGATGAAACTCTCAGTCCAAGGCCAAAGGCCTGACAACGTGGGACTGCTAGTGCAAGTCCCAGAGTCCAAAGGCCAGAGAATCTGGTTGGAGTTCTGAGGTCCAAGGGCAGGAGAAGAGCATTTCAGCTGTAGAAGAGATAATAAACGAATTTGCTTTTTTTTCTGTCTTTTTGTTCTATCTGGGCTCTCAGCCAATTGGATGTTGCTTATCCACATTGGATGAAGGTGTATCTTCCTTACTCAGTCCACTGATTCAAATGTCAATCTCTTCTAGAAACACCTTCACAGACATACCCAAAAATAATGGTTTTCTAGCTATTTGGATATCCCTTCATCTAACCAAGTGGACACTTAAAATTAATCATTGCACATGCTTTGTGAATCTGTCAAAGAAATGTGTATTTTGTTTAATTTTCTACAGTTATTTTAATACAGAATTCTCTTTCTTAAAATAAAAGTTAATACCTTTTAGAATATTGGTATTCTGAAAACAATTTGGAAAATTCTTGTAAAAGGCTTTGTTACCTGTCGAAATACAAATAAAAACACATTGAGTTGTATACATATACAGCTTACAAATTCAATATAAATTAAATACATATAAATTTAATTTATCCAATCTTTTCCTGAGAGATTTCAGATAAGGGAGACCTGAAAGGACTTGAGGACACTGGTGTTGGTAGAAGTTCAACCTTGGCCTAGTAGACAGTTTTGTTTGGTCACTGTCTGGGGCAAAAAAAAAAAAAAAAAAAAGGTAAGGACATATTTTAAATCTAGGTACCTTTGCATTCTAATCTCAGCTGAGACTATGGATACTTGAAGCACGTTTGAACAGATAATTGGCTTAATGAGACCAAAGAATTCAGTGGTTTTCTCTATGTGGTTTATTAATATTTATATTGGTCATTTTTTGTATATATTAACATTTATACAATATTTATTTAAAAAATGTATAATAAATTGTAAAATGGATAAAATATTTAAGTAAAATTCAAAGACTTTTAAATTCAAGACTTTTAGAGTCGGTGATAATCCAGCATGATTGGTCTCCTTATAAGAAAAAGAGATTGGGACACAGAGAGAGATGACCATGTAACAACATGGCAAGAAGGCAGCCACCTACAAGCCAAGAAGAGAGGCTTCAGAAGAAATCAAACCCATCAACACCTTGATCTTCTTTTTCTAGCCACCAGAATTGTGAGAAAATAACTTTCTGTTAAAGCTACACTGTGTGTGGTATTTTATTATGGCAGCTTTAGCAAATGAATAGAGTGGTTATACAAGATATTTTCTATTCTTCCCTCTAAATCCAATCTCTACTCTTCTCCTGCACTGAAGACCAATGAACCCTGATCAGTAGCTTCTACCACCAATGGCTTCCCCATCCTCTGGCTTCAAGCTGGGTTCAGTGAAAGCAAGGCATCAGTAGAGACTCTGCCTACAGCCAAGAGAGTGAGATATGGGCATTATTTTCCTGGCTTTTCTGATCTAGATGTCTTCAGGTATCTGAATCCCCTTAAAAGCCCCAGCTCCTAAACAGCAGCCCTCAGCTATAGCTTCAACTACTGGCTACGGGTTTCTGTAACCTCCCTCCACTTGACCCTTCAAGTCTAATTCTGGTAAGATTAATGTCTGTTGTTACCTCTCCTTGAGGTGCTTCTTTGTACCTTGACTGCATCTTTGCACATAACCCCTTTGGCAGTCCTCAGTTACCCCATTTGAACCTGCCGGCTGCTTCTGCCAGGACACTTAGGCAGCAGATTAGTGGATGTAAAGGAAACATTCTGCTCTTAGCAAGACCAAATTAAAAAGTCAACATTACCTGATTGGAATAAATACTTTATGATAGTACACTGTGTCTTTGTCCTATTCCTTTATATTAAATCTGATAATGCCTTAAATACATGGTACAATCAATGAGTAATTAGTGAGTAGCTATCTTACAATACCTTTTAAAGATGTTCATCTCTGAGAGTTGATGCTTTTAATCTCCTAAATGTAATTGCAGGTTGCTCTAAGGAATTAGAGAGGAAGAATTAACGTTAGCATTTCTTAATTCACATGGTATCAAAATGTTTTCTCACTCAACTTCACCACATTTATTTCTCTTTATCTTACAGAAAGCTTAAAGGCATTCACAAATCAAGAAACTAGGAAAGGTAAAAAATTTGTCTTACTATACCTACTGCATATTAAATATCATTCAATAACTCATTTATATTCAAAATAGTTACTTAAAATTAAAACTGTTAAAGTTATTACATCACGAATGGCATAAAATAATTATTTAACATACTCTAATATACCAATAGATTATTTATCAATTTTAATCTTTTGTGATTTCTTCATCAGATATCAAGATTTTTGAAGTTTTATGTTTTTCTCATGCAACTTTTCAATATATTGCGCTAAATATTTTTTAAATTTATGATGATTGTACCTCTGCTGCCCACTAGACTTTAAGGGAAAGCATTGCTTTCAGATTTCTCAATATTAGATGAGTTATTACATAAAAAAGAGAAATGGTGCATAAGAGGATTATCTGAAAATATTTTGTTTCATTAGTTTTAGCATACTCTTGCAAAAATTTTCATGAGAAACTTGCATTTATTTAATTATAACATTGTATAACAAACTCAAACTTTGTTTATTAATTAACTGTTAACGGAAGAAGAAAGAGGAGGGAATATATATGTAAAATGATGAGGTAACATTATTTTAAAACATTTAAATAAAATAAGTAAATTAACATGATCAATTAAAGTTTATGTCACATATGTTTAGTTTAACATTGAGCTATGCAATTAAAATTAATCTACAACCATTAACTGCTCTTTTATAGTATAGACATCCACATCCATTAAATATCCATAAATTTTACTGGGAAGCAGGAGAGTGAAGCTGTTAAATGTCAGGCTCTGCAGCAAGTCTGCATCAGGTTCAAATCCAAGTTCTGACACTTACAGGCTACGTGAACTTTGGCAACCCCCTCGTGTATCATGTTTCTCATCAGTAAAAAGAAGAGAATAGTACCAGCCAGGTAGATTTGTTTAAGGATTAAATTTAATGACATAATACCTGTGCTAGACACTATGTTCAGGATATTTTACTTAAAACTAGAGACACCATTATTCTCAGTACTCCAGCCAGGAGTTTGACTGAACTTCCTGTACAGCTTGCAGCCGTTCCCTGACAACCAAAAACAGTGTTTAATGTGTACTATGTATTATTTTTGCTGTTTCATTTTCCTAATCAGCATGTTGATACACATTTAATTTATAAAATTCAGACACTACACACCTTTTATATGTGTGTGTTTGTGTGTGTATACATACTCTATTCTTCACAATTCCACCCTTTCATTTTCCTCAAAAGAAATCTATCAAAGGTACAAGCATATTGTTCTCTTTATTTTTTCTATACATCTACTGGCCTATATTTTGTTATTTTTCACACTAACAAGATCATACTGTGCATTTGGTTGTAAGCTGACTCTTTAACTGCAACTCCCTGAGCTGAATTCCACTCAGTTTGACATCCATTTAAGCATATTTTCACATCTGGGAATTAGGTTTTATTTTAGAAACACTGAAAAATAATGCAAAACATTACTGGCATTTTCTTAAGAAATGGAGGTATCTGCAAAGCACCACTCCTCATTTCCAATGCTACCTCTTCTTCCTTCCTTTCTCTCCCTCCTACAGTTTCTGCAGGCCCCAGGGTTTAGCTAACCCCACGACATTCACAAGTCTCCCTGTTACCTAAAACTCTGTTATTTCCTTGGAGAAATTTAGCTTTCTTTTGGCTAATGTCAAACAAAAGATTTCTTCTAGATTCTCCTCAAAATGTCTACACAGAGTTAAACGAGGGTAGGAGAACTGTATTTTCGGGGGGTGGTTCATTGTATTACTTTCCAAGACACTTTTTGACTTAAAAGGATTTCTTGGGTATTGTATTAACCAAATATCAGCAAGAAAAAGATGGCATACTCAGAAGGTCTAACTGAGGCACCGGGGTCTTTCTTCTCCTGCTTTGGCTCACTGCCTGGCTCTGCGATCCACTGATGAGCAAGCCTTTGCAGCTGTGCTGCTTCGTGCCACATTTGCTGAATTCCGCCAAGTCTCTGTTACAAGTTTAACTGACCTACGTAGGAAGTTTTGATTATAGGCATTCAGGGGCAGGCATATAGGATTAGACCCTCATTAAAGGTGTTCAGGGACATGTGTCTCATCCAAGACCTGCTGTGTGTCTTAGACTAAATCATGTGTCTTGATTTCAGCATAAGCTGTGACTGACATTAGGCTCTGCTGAAAGACATTTTCTCTGTGATCAGTTGGTCTCACCTGTGTCACCAGACATTGGACCTTGTTTTATAGAGTGCTCTGTCCAATATAAGACCCACCAGAGAGTTTGTGTAAAAGACGAAGAGTTACAATTTGAAGAGCATTCATTATTTGAAGATTTGAGTTACTGAGCCCCACGAAATTCCTGCTGCTGCCTATGCCACTGTCTCCAGAAAACATCCTGATCCTCAGGATGGAGGAAACACTGATGGAACCTCTGTAGCACAACCAAGGAGTTAAATGTTGCCATGGGGAGTTACTTAATCCTGATGATACTGATTTGAGGCTCTCTGAAGGAAGAAATTTAAAAATAATATCAGGGCAAAAGGAACCCCTCAAAGTATACCTAATAACGAAAAATAGAAAACAAGAAAGCAAGCAAGAAGGAAAAGGAGAATGAAAAAGCAAGAAAAAAGAAAGAGAAAGAAGGATAAAAAAAATAAAAACCTGCATATAGGGAAAGGAGTAAATAAAAAAATAAAACAGATGTCTACATTCTCACTGAATTAGAAATCCAAAATTTACTGAACAAATGTAAACAACAAAGGACAAAAGGATGACAATTGGCTTGTGATTGGCTTGTAAACATCTACAAAGCAGATTCTGAATTAACTTTAACATCTACTCAAATGCACCTGCTGACAAACCTTTATGACCATAATCATTACTGAAATACAAATTACAGTCATACCTGAGATTCCACTAAAGTTAAAAAAATACCATCTATAATTTTAGAAGAGTAATTGAATATAAAGTAGAAGGCAAAAATATGTTACCTTAACAACTGGAACTATTTTCTTGCCTACATTTTCGTGATCATAGCACCCATAGCCCTAAAATATTGCACAGTGGATACAGACAGTATGATTCATAAGCAGTAAATTAAAATTAAAGAAAGTCTTTGACACTAACAAATTGACTTGATACAATCAGACCCATAAACCTACTTCCTTGTTCCAGTTAAAATAGTTAGTACAATTCAATGTAAATTAAAACAAAGTTTTTAAGAATTAAAATTCATCATACATGAACTATTTAGAAAATAGGTGCTTATCTGCACTGTTTCTCCATTTAACGCCCCTCTGTCCTTTTTTTTTTTAGATGGACTTTACTCTTGTTGCCCAGGCTGGAGTGCAATGGCACAATCTTGGCTCACTGCAAACTCTGCCTTCAAGGTTCAAGCGATTCTCTTGTCTCAGCCTCCCGAGTAGCTGGGATTACAGGTGCATGCCACCACATCTAGCTAATTTTTGTATTTTTAGTAGAGATGGGGTTTCATCATATTAGTCAGGCTGGTCTTAAACTCCTGACCTCAGGTGATCCGCATGCCTCGGCCTCCCAAAGTGCTGGGATTACAGGCGTGATCCACCCCGCCCAGCCTGTCCTGTTCTTTAAATTGAAAAGAATGAACAGTGGTCTCATTGTGGATTACTGCAATTTTAATTCTGTGGTCCCACCCATGAAAGTCCCCATACTCAATATTATTGAAATTTAAAATTACTAATTCCATCCAACCAGCAACTGGTGAATAATTTTTGCTATTATAGATTTGGCTAATTTGTTCTGTTCAGTGACCATTTTAACAGCTTTTCAGGTGCAGCTTGCCTTCACCTCTGAAGGGACATTAACCTGGCTAATCACAGGGTACTTCAACAGTCTTGGCATCTCACGTAGTCTTTGTAGGTGAAGACCTTACTGCACGTGACTTTCTTTAGAAACATAGGGATGAAATTACATTAACGACATCATCTTCTGAGGACACCCATTTGACATACTCATTCAGGATATACAAATGCTCACAAACAGTGGGTGGGCCATTTTCCCACAAGTAGTACAAGAGCCTGCCACTTTAGCTAAATTTGTAAAAATTACTTGTTAAAATAAAGGACCACTCCATCTATGACACACAAGAAATAGCTATTAATCACCTCAGCTCTAGAGCATTAAAACGCACGCGACATCTATTAGGCCTTTTGGGGTTCTAGAGGCAATATATTCCTTATTTACGTATTTCAGGTAAGTCAGTTTGTGCTGGTGCTTGCAAATCAGCCCACATTGAATAGGAACATCTCCAAAAAGGAATATATGATATTTCCAAATTGCAGTACAACAGGCAATCCCATTAGTGTCCCCAGAGATACCTTTACTTCAGGGATTTTAGCCACTTCCTCTCATTCCTCCTGGAGACTCTGTACCACTCATGATGGTCATAAATTTCCTCTGGACTTCTGAGGCATGAAACAATTCTCCTTTGCCCTGCATTAGACATTCTTAGAACATAAATTTCTGGAAAAATACTGGGCTTTCCTGAAAATACAGGCTTTCACAGACCCTGAGCAATGGCTGACCCTCTACATCTATCTGTTTGTTAGCCTTGGGTCATGGAACAAGTATCTCCTCAAGCTTAGCATGATGGAGCAAAACCTGGGTTCTCTAGCATATAACACATGTAGTAAGTGGTGCCTCCCCTGTGCTTAGCACCCTGTCATATGCTGTGGTGCAAAAGAGGACTGTCGATTTTCTTAATCCTTTGACAATGTGAGGGGTCCTTTGGGTTAAATTTAGTGAACAGTGATTTAGTCTATTTTCTGTTGCTATAACAGAATTCCACAGACTGGGTAATTTATAAAAATAGAGGTTTATTTACTTCACAGTTCAGGAAGCTGGGAGGTCTAATCCCAGAATTCTGGGAGGCCAAGGCAGGAGGATCACAAGGTCAGGAGTTCAAGACCAGCCTGACCAACATGGTGAAACCCTGTCTCTACTAAAAATACAAAAATTAGCTGGGCGTGGTGGCATGTACCTATAATCCCGGCTACTCAGGAGGCTAAGGGAGGAGAAACACTTGAACCAGGGAGGTGCAGGTTGCAGTGAGCCGAGATCGTGCCACTGTACTCCAGCCTGGGTGACAGAGTGAGACTCTGTCTCAAAAAAAAAAAAAAAAAAAAAAAAAAGCATGACACAGGTATCTGGTGAGGGCCTTTCTGCTGCAACAGGACATGGCAGGTGGCATCTCATAGCAGGAGGGCAAAAGCATGCCAGCTCGGGTATCTCTTCCTCTTATAAAGCCACCATTCTCATGATGGGGGCCTGACCTTGATGACCTTAGCTAATCCAAATTACCTCCTAAAGACCCCACCTCCAAATGCCATCAACATATGAATTTGGAGATTAACTGCATGATACACAAAATTTGGGGAACATATTCAAACCACAGCATTTCACCTCTTAACTTGTGCCAGCACCCACTCAGAGTCCAAAGCTCAGAGTCTTATCTACATCGGATATGGGTGAGATTCAAGGCATGATTCTTCTCATGGCAAATATACTCCAGCCGTGAACCTGTAAACTGAAAACAAGTCATCTACTCCCAGAATGCAATGATAAGACAGACATAGGATAGACATTTCCGTTCCAAAATGGAGAAATAGACAACAAAGTAGTGACAGGCCCCAAGTAAATCCAAAACCTAACAGGAAAAACAACATTAAGTCTTAAACCTCCAGAATAATCTTCCTTGACTCCATGTTCTACAACACAGTCTTCAAATAGCCTAATCCTTCGGATTCTTCCAGCCTTTACCCATTACCCAGTTCCAAAGTTGCTTCCATATTTTCAGGTATTTATTATAGCAACAGCCTCGTTTCTTGGTACCAATGTTCTTAGTCATTTTTTCTGTTGCTATAATAGCATACCTGAGATAGGATATTTTGTAAAAGAAATACATTGATTTCTCCCAGTTCCAGAGGCTGAGAGGTCCAAGGTTGAGAGGCCATATCTAGTGAGACTTTCTTGCTGTGTTATAACATGGTGGAAGACATCACATGGCAAGAAAAAGGAAGCATGTAAGAGTCCTCTTTCTCTTCTTATAAGGCCCCAGTCTTATTGGATTAGGTCCCCACCCCTATGACCTCATTTAACCTTAATTACCTCATATAAACCTATCTTTAGATATAATCCCATTGGGGATTATATTTCCAAGGCAAGAACTTTAAGGGGACACATTCAAACCATATCGAGGGGCAATGAGAGTTCATACACTGTATTGATGGCATCACCACTATGCTTACTGGATGGCTGTTCCTGTTTATTCTCCAATAAAGGACAGACATAGAGATGAGTACAATGAAACAAATATTAGGCTGTCATCACAGCACTGATGTCCTGGACAACAAGCTGCCCCATCTGCACGTTTTTACTTACTTTTGGGCCATTGCCAATGATCTCACTGCCTAGTCTGGCTAATGGCAGCAGTAGCAATTCTTTGTCCAATTTGGGGTAAAAAAAACTCTAATAATTTTTTGCATCATAGATACCCAAATATAAATGAATGTTACATGTATCTATATACATATTAAATTCATTATCCAGACCTTATCATGACACTACTCATCCTCCTTGGAGTTTCAGGCATTTCTGGTAGCAACTGAGGCCCTATTTTCACTTTCCAGAATACACAGTGCTGGGCTCTTGAGTGAAGCACTGAACAGAACTTTCACCTTTCTTACTGGACTAAGTCTACAGGCCATATAAGATTGCTTACTTATAAAGTTAATACTCAACTAAACAAAACATGGTACATTTTAGTCATCAGTCAAAAATCATGGGTGAATGATAATAGTCTGATTCCAATTTTTGATGTCAGACTGTTGCTATCATTTAAGTCTCATCATTCCCTCTTCCTTTCTGCTGCTGAACATGTTGGCAAGTTAGTGAAAACTCCTAGGTGCTCCTTCTTTAAACACCTGTGGAAATTTATCATTGTGCAAGCCCCGACCTGAGTGAGAACTCTCACTGCATCCCCATTACCTAAATACCACTGTAAAACCAAGCCAGTATCTCTTCTCTGCTCTCTCAAGCCATGCTCAGACCAGTTTTGAGGTCTGTCCTGCTCTACCCAGAAAGCCTCATTATTCATATAATAAATGTTTTTATACCCTCCTGATGTGTATGTAGTACCATCAGTATTGACATCCAAACCAAATTTAGGGTAGGGATATATCCTGCTTCTTTGGAGAGACTACAACAATCTTCTTGTTTCATTTTTATGAAGACAGTATGATATAGTAAAACGACATATACTTTAAAGTTAGACAAACATGGGTTTTTATTACTGACTCTACTACTTCTTAGCTAGGTAACCTTTGAGCAAGCTGTTTATGTTAATATGTTTCAGGCTGTTTATGAGACATAAACATTTCCAAGATCACAGAACATAGAGCTGATTTCAGATGCACACTCATGTAAATAAGTGAGGACCAAAACAACATTTTCCTACTTAAATGATTTTTTTTTTCATTCATTCTGGAACGTGCATGCAAATATGTTCAAATTCTCAATACCAGGTTAAGAAAGAGATTCCATAGAACTAATAATCTTATTTCATGTGGCTATCAACCTTGAAAGAACTTTTCTCACTTTGGCCCTTATACTATTTTCTTCATTCTCCCTCCTTATTGTCATGGCTAATTAACAGCTTCCATCCTTTCTTTTCAGTCCCCAAACCCAATATATACCTTTCTTAACTTTTCTAACACTAGTTTTTAAAGAGTGTTCAATTCTGTTGACCTATGTAGGTGGGCTATAGAACAACTTATAGAGGCTGAGTATAATTTGCACAAGTTAGCAAAGAAATCATTCTCCAGTGGTGGGAGAAAGAAGCTTTCTATTGATATGATCTGGAGAAATGTCAAATCACGTAAACACCTCTTCAGTAACATTCAAGAGGGAAGACAAACTTACTGGTTAAGAGGTAAGACTGCATTTCAACCTCTGTACCTCTATTTATTAGCTAAGACTTAGAGTCATTTATTTAATTCTTTTAAGCCTGGGTTTCCTCATCTATAAAATAGGGAATATATTGCAACAACTTAGGACTGATTTGATCATTAAATGAAACAAAGTACTGAAAGTATTCAGCACAACATCTTATATATTAAGAATAAAATAAATATAATGTTTCATTGCTACTCAGTGAATGAATAAGAACACCCCTTGAAGAGAAATTCCCTGTGTCCTCCTCTAGGTTTTCTGCTAGGATACTCTATCCGAATAATAAAATGACAGGTTCTTCCATATACACACAGATTGCATCAGAAATACAGGATGAAAGTTATTTTCCTTCTCTTATTAGGTGAAGTACAGCCTTTCTATGCATAAGCAGTGTGTAGGAAAGATTTTATGCAATAGGAAAATAAAATATCTTGGAATATCCAAAATAGTAGTATTTAAGAATCATTACTATGACCATAACATGTAGTATGAGGATGGTAGCTTTAAAAACATGCCAACAAATGCATTGATATGCCTCCCTTTAAAAGACAAAGAAGGATTTCCCTCTCTTTGGGTGTGGAGTGGATTTAGTGATTTGGTTCTATTGAATAGAATATAGCAGAAGTGATGGTATGTTACTATTGAAATTCGTTTATGCAAACATTGTTGCTTCAGTCTTGAGTTCACTCACTCGGATCACTTGCTCTGGGGACATAAACTGCCAGGTCACGTCAGGCAGCCTTTCAAGAGGCCCATGTGTGAAAAACTGAAGTGTCTTCCAAGTAGCCAGCAAGGAACTGAAACCTGAAAACCACCATTTGAATGAGGTTGGTAGGGAGTCCTTCAATAGTTGAGTCTTCAAATGAGACAACAGCCCTGACTGACAGGTTTACTACAACTTCATGAGACCATGAACCACAGGTATCTAAATTATCTGCTCCCTGATTCCTGGTTCACAGAAACTGTGAAATAATAAATCCTTACATCTGTGTTGTTTTAATCTCCTAAGATTTATGGATGGTTTTTTGCATAGCATTAGATAACTAAAATAGATTGACTTGAGGTTGCTGTATTAATTTAAGTGTAATAAAGCAAGGAATTAGAACAAATAAAGTTAGTGAGAATGGATAGAGAATACCTTTAATGAGAGGTTAGAAATAATCAGCATGCATTATAGTCATTATCAGAAAAGGTTATTAGTAAATAAATTAATTTTAGCATCTAATTAGATGAAGTAGAGGTATGAATGCTAAAGTTTTCAGCCTAGAAAAAAAAAGGCAATGATATAAATTGCTGACTCAATTTGAATTTAAAGAATCACAGCAGTTCTCACATTCGCATTGTGCCAAATATGTGCCCATATCATATTTGCCCATATCAACGACCTCAATAATTTGCAATAACACAGCACAGAGCAAATTGCAACCATATATTTGTTAATAAATATACCTTATACGATAATACATTTTTGTGTGGGCTTATAGATAGGGGATATTTTAAAGGATTTTCTAATATAATCTTTTCTATATTTTTAATGACAAAAACTATAGATATTACATTACAAAGGTTTTGCAATGTGTGTAAGTTATAGACAATTTGAAGTTTAGTGGCTATAGTGTAAAAATTTAGGTTTTATCAGAACATGTATGGTAACCTGACACCATAAAACCATAAGATGAACCATAAAACTTCTAAAGGAGTAACTTCTAATGAGGGAAGAAATAATCAGTTCATAAATTTTGTGGTTCTGCAATTCAGTTTTGGTTGATGGAGCAGGCTAAAGTTTAAAACTGAGGGCTCATGACAACTGAAAAAATGAGAATTTGCCACTAGTGTTGGTTAAAGGACTGACTTTAACATATACAAACATAAAATGTACATATTCCAACATAGAGTCACCATATTTTCCTATACTGGATAGACCATAACCTATGAAACTTAATGTTTGTTCCCAGAGAGAGGCTATTATAAAATTTTCCCATATACCTATGGTTTCATTTTCTAAATAGAGATTTCAAGAACCTGTATGCTGGAGACCCTCCAGCTTTTAGGGGTCATAAGCCTTGTGCACAAAGAACTGAAGATTTTCATAAGGTAACCCTGCATTCCATGACAAATAATAAATGCACCAAAGAAAATATCCATTTATTTACACAGAGTTGTCTATTTTTCCTGCTTTATTGAGGTATAATTGGCAATTAAAAATTGTATATAAAGTGTACAACTTGGTTTGATATATACCTACATTGTAAAATAGTCACCACAATCAAGCTAATTAACATATCCAACACCACACCTGGCTACCAGTTACCATCTCCTTTCTTTTGTAGTGAGAACACATAAGCAAATTTGCAAATTTCTTAGCAAATTTGTTATATACAATAGAGTATTATTAACTATAGTCACAGTGTTGTACATTTGTTCTCAAAACTTGTTCATCTTGAATACTGAAACTTTGTGCCCCTTGACCAGCGTCTTCCCATATTCCCCTCTGCCTAACTCCTGGTGACCACCATTCTCTGCCTCTGTGAGTTTTGACTATTTAAATTCCACATGTAAGTGAGAGCATCCAGTATTTGTCTTTCGGCAACAAGTTTATGCCACTTAGTATCATGTCCTCCAAACTCATCCAGGTTGTTCTAAATAGCAGGATTTCCCTTTTTTAAAATGCTGAGTAATATTTAAGCATGTAAGTGTGTGTGTGTGTGTGTGCGCGCGCGCGTGTGTATGTAGTACTAGTCAGGGTTCGCTAGAAGGACAGAACTAATAAGATATATGTATATATGACAGGGAGTTTATTAAGGAGAATTGACTCACACAATCACAAGTTAACGTCTCACGATAGGCCGTCAGCAAGCTGAGGAGCCAGGAAGCCAGTGGTGGATTAGTCTGAGTCCCCAAACCTCAAAAGTAGGGAAGCCGACAATTCAGCTTTCAGTCTGTGGACAAAGGCACGAGAGCCCCTGGCAAACCACTGGTGTAAGTCCAAGAGTCTAGAAGCTGAAGAACTTGGAGTCTGATGTTCGAAGGCAAGAAGCATCCAGCATAGGAGAAAGATGGAGGCGGGAAGGCTCAGCAAGTCTGCTCTTCTATCTTCGCCTGTCTGCTTAATTCTAGTTGCACTGGCAGCTGATTAGATGGTGCTCACCCAGATTGAGGGTGGGTCTGCCTCTCCCAGTCCACTGACTCAAATGTTAATCTCCTTTGCCAATACCCTCACAGACACACCCAGGAACAATAATTTGCATCCTTCAATCCAATCAAATGCACACTCAATATTAACCATCATATTATATATATATACACATGCTTATATATGTAACTATATATGTATAATTTTCTTTATACTTTCATCCATTAACAGATATGCAGGTTATTTCCACATATTAGCTATTGTGAGTAATGCTGAAGTTAACACAGGAGTGCATACATATCTTCAAGATAATTACTCCATTCCCATTGGATATATACCCAGAAGTGATATTGCTAGACCACAATAGTTTTATTTCTAATTTTTTGAGGCATCTCTATTTTTGTGGAGGCTGTAACAATTTACATTTCTACCAACAGTGTATAAGGATTTCATTCTCTCTAAATCTTCAGCATAATTTCTTATCTTTTATCATCTTTGATAATAGCCATTCTAACAAGTGTGAGGTTTTGTGCATGGGAACCCTTATACACTGTTGGTAGGAATGTAAATTGTTTTAGCCTTTACAAAAAATAGTATGAAGGTTCCTCAAAAAATTAAAAATAAAACTATTGTGTTTTTAATTTGCATTTTCCTAATAGCGAAGCTAACAACCTTTTCATATATCTATTGGCCATTTTTTATTTCTTCTTTTAAGAAGAAGAAATAAAATTGCTGTTTTTTTTTTTTTTTTTTTTTTGGGGGGGAAACAGGGTCTCACTCCATCACCCAGGCTGGAGCACGGCTCACTGCAGCCTTGATCTCCCAAGCACAAGTGATCCTCCTACCTCAGCCTCCCCAGTAGCTGGGACTACAGGCATGTACCACCATGCCCAGCTAATTTTTAGAATTTTTTGTAGAGATGGAGTTTTGCCATATTGCCCAGGCTGGTCTTGAAATCCTTGGTTCAAGTGATCCACCTGCCTTGGGCTCCCAAAGTGCTGGGATTACGGGAGTGAGCCACCCTTTTAGCAATTGATTTGCATGAGACCTTTATATATTTTGGATATTAAATCCCTATCAGATATATAGTTCGCAAATATTTTCTCCCATTCTGCAGGTTATATTTCTACTCTGCTGATTGCTTCTGTTGCTGTGAAGAAGCGCTTTAGTTTACCATAGTCTCATCTATTTTTGCTTTAATTGCCTATGCTCTTGGTATCATATCTGAAAATCATTGCCCAGACCAAGTAAAAAATGTTTTAGCTATGTTTTCTTCTAATAGTTTTATGATTTCAGGTCTTATGTTTGTTTGTGATCCATTTTGAGATGACTTTTGTATATGGTGTGAGTTAAAGTTTCAGTTTCACTCTTCTGCCTGTTGATATCCAGTTTTGGCAACACCATTAAAGAGACTGTTGTGTCCCTATTATGTGTTCTTGGCATCCTTCCCAAAGATCAATTGACTGTAGATGTATGAATTTATTTCTGAGCTCTCTATTCTTTTCCATTGGTCTACATTTCTCTTTTTATGCCAGTACTATACTTTCCTAATTATTGTAGCTTTGTTATATATTTTGAAATCAGGAAATGCAATGCCCCCAACTTTGTTCTTCTTTCTCAGAAATGCTTTGGCTATTTGGGAATTTTGGGGGTTCCATATGAATTTGGGGGTTATTTTTTTCTATTTCTGGGAAAGTGCCATTGAGGTTTTGATAGAAATTGCATTGAGTCTGTAGCTCACATTAGATAGTATGGACATTTTAAGAATATTCTTCAAATCCATGAACACAGGATACAGAATGTATTTCTATTTATCTATGTTTTCTTTAATTTTCTTCATCAGTGTTTTACAATTTTCAGTGTACAAGTCTTCCACCTTCCTAATTATTTCTAAGTATTTTATTCTTTTTGTTGCCATTGTAAATGGGATTGTTTTATTAATTTTCTGTAAAAATATTTCATTGTGACAGAAATGACTAACTTTTATATGTTAATTTTGTATCCTGAAAACTTATGGATTCATTTATTAGTTCTAAGAGTTTTTCCATTGAGTCTTTAGGTTTTTCTATGTACTTCATTATATTATCTACAAACAGAGATAATTGTACTTCTTTTCTAATTTTGATATCTTTTTTTTTCTTGTCTAATTGCTCTGGCTAGAATTTTCAGTACTATGCTGAAAAAAAATGGACAGAGCAGACATCCTTGCCTAGCACTGAATCTTAGAGGCAAAGCTTTTAGGTTTTCCCCATTAATTAGCCATAGCCTTCTCATATCGAATAATCAAAAACCTCCCAACAAAGAAAAGCCCAGGACCAGATGGTTTCACTGGTGAATTCTACTAAACATTCAAAGAAGAATTAATACTATCTCTTCATATACTCTTCCAAAAATTAAAAGAGGAGAAAATGTTTTCAAACTCATTTTATGGGGCTGACAGCACCTTGATACCAAAACCAGAAAAAGACATCACACAGAAACAAAAACAGAATCAATATCTGATAGACAACTTGTATAAGGTACTGGAAAGGCTTACCTAAGACTTCAAAAATTATAAAACATACTACTATGTTATTTATTTTTGAGCTCATATTTCCCATAAAGAAATATAATTAAATTTCTCCAATGACAAACATAGTTTTACTCACCTTTTTGGACAGCCAGGTACACTTTTGGTTCCGGTGGTGGGTGGAAATTCTAAATCACATGTTAAGGGGAGAAAAATGTCAAAATATATAAGAAATTGTGGCAGCTACTGAACAACAATAAATCAGTTTTAGTCCTTGGAGTATGTGGCAAAAAATAAAGAATCTCTGGAAAGTTGATGGATTTAGCGTTCTCTTCTTCAGAGCAGATAAATACCTATGTTATCTTAAACATGATCTTACGATCTTAAGATACTATGAAATGCAATGTTATCATTTGTAAAATAAAGATATTAAGAATATTCACCTCAAAAAAGTATTTAGAATATTAAGAGTGATGATATATTTTAAGCACACATCATAGAATCTGGCAGTCACCATAGTACTGGCATAATTCATATATGTAATGTTATCTATTTTATTATTATCACCATTATTAGTAGTATAATTTGTTAAGCAGAAGACTTTAGACAAATTACATTTAGGAGCTCATTTGAGCAAAGAATAATTCATGAATTGGGCAACATTCAGAATCAGGAGCGGTTCAGAGAGCTCCAGGCAGCAGTGTCAGCACTGAGCTTGTATAGGGAAGACACAGAAGCGAAGTAGAGAAGTCATCTGATTGGACTTTATTAATTTTACTTATATTATGTAGTAGTTGCAGCAGTAATAACAATAGTTGGAGTATTAGTAGTGGAGGTGAGTTCATATTTTATATGCACAAAACATGGTGTTAGCCTTTTTTGGACATGGTGTAATGAGGCATTTTTCTTATTTGGGCATGGTATGATGAGTTGGCTACTTGTAATTGGCTGAAACGTGGCTGTTTGTTTTACTCCTAAGTTTGATTTCAGTTTATTTACATGCTAAATTAAGTTGCAGTTTATCATGTAGGAACTCAGAATACAAAGGAAGCCACAGGTAAAATTTAAGTTAATTTAACCAATCAGTACTCTCATGGTCATCAATACTACAAAATAGGTATTATTGTTTATTTTGAATTCATAAAGAAGCTGAGGTGTTCAAAGTTTAAAGAATTTGCTTATATTCCCACAGCTAGGCAGTGGCAGAATTGTGACATAAATTTTCAGTTTTCCTGACACACAACTCCTGCTCTTTCAATACACCATAATACTTCTATCTCTCTTTTCAGAGGCAGAGTAGAATCCATCAATTGCTCAGTATGGCACAGCTTACCTGTGTTGAGAGTGAGGTTGTCAAAATAGATATAAATTGCTGAGATAGTTATCATTTTAAGTAGATAGATTTTAAACTACCATGAAGAGTGACCATAAAATTAAGGTAGGATTATGTATAGTATCTATCTATCTGCCTATCTATCTGCCTATCTATATATTACATGTGGATATGTTATTATATCCATATGTATATAAGAGTCAAGATGAATGACAAGCAAGATATGCCAATTGTTGCACTGACAAAATAGACAGTATTATGAAAGCTTAAAAATCCAGAATATATATTTATAATAGCCTTTTTCACCATCTGTCTCACAAGTGTCAGACTTGCTTAGGCGTCTGACATACACAGCTGGTGATAGGCTGCTGTGATCCATCTGTATGTATGCCACATGCTAGTTGTTTGACTGATACTAATTTGAGGTGCTTATGTTCTAAAAATATTCACACATCAGTTAACAAGTATTTATTCACTGATATGTGTATGTGAGCATGTTCAAATATCTCATATTTTTAAGTTTATTTCTACCTCCCAAAAGTGTAAATTCAGCTGATCTCTATCTTCCTAAAAAATGTCTTTTAAAAATATTGTCAAAAATTAAGACCATGTTACCATTGCTCCAAATAGTGAGAGTAGACTGATTATTGAACCATATCACTATTAACTTTGAACCCCATTTAACTCTGAGGATTTGGTCAAAAAATAAAATTTAAGTAGAATAGCAAGAGATTTGGCCTTGCACTGCTTAAAGCCTTTTAAAACCTAATAATAATGAAGCCATGATATGCTCAATGAAAGTTAAACAAGACGATGAGAATAGATGAGAGAATGGGTAGAAAAGAGATGAATATATGTATTTAACTTTGATGAAGATGAGTATATAAAAGAGTGCTGATGTGGTTTGGCTGTGCCCCACCCAAATCTCATCTTGAATTCCCATGTGTTGTGGGAGGGACCTGCTGGGAGGTAACTGAATCATGAGGGCCAAGTCTTTCCCATGCTGTTCTCATGATAGTGAATAAGTCTCATGAGATCTGATGGTTTTAAAAAGAGGAATTCCCCTGCACAAGCTTGATCATTTCTTGCCTGCTGCCATCCATGTAAGATGTGACTTGCTCCTCCTTGCCTTCTGCCATGATTGTGAGGCTTCCCAAGCCACATGGAACTATAAGTCCAGTTAAACCTCTTTCTTTTGTAAATTGTTCAGTCTCGGATATGTCTTTATCAGCAGCATGAAAACAAACTAATACAGTAAATTGATACTGGGAGTGGGGCACAGCCATAGATACCCAAAAATGTGGAAGGTAACGGGCAGGGGTTGGAACAGTTTGGAGGGCTCAGAAGAAGACAGGAAAATGTGGGAAAGTTTGCAACTCCTTGGAGACTTGTTGAATGGCTATGCCCAAAATGCTGATAGTGATATGGACAATATAATCCAGGCTGCGGTGGTCTCAGATGGAGATGAGGAATATGTTGGGAACTACAGCAAGGGTGACTCTTGTTAAGATTTAGCAAAAAGACTGGCAGCATTTGCCCCTGGCCTAGAGATTTGTGGAACTTTGAACTTGAGAGAGATAATTTAGAAAAACTGGTGGAAGAAATTTATAAGGAGCAAAGCATTCAAGTTGTGACTTGGGTGCTATTAAAAGTGTTCCGTTTTAAAAGGGAAATAGAACTTAAAAGTTTTAAAAAATTGCAGGCTGACAATGTGATAGAAAAGAAAAGCCTATTTTCTGAGGATAAATTCAATTTGGCTGCAGAAATTTGCATAAGTAACGAAGAGCTAAATGCTAATCCCTAAGACAATGGTGAAAATATCTCCAGGGCATGTCAGAGGTCTTCATGGCAGTGCCCCCATCACAGGCCAGGAGGTCTAGGAGGAAAAAGTAGTTTTGTGGGCTGGGCCTAGGGTCCCTGAGCAGCTTAGGGACTTGGTGCCCTGCATCCCAGCCACTCTAGCCATGGCTGAAAAATGCCAATACAGAGCTCAGGCTGTGGCTTCAGATGGTGCAAGCCCCAAGCCTTGGCAGCTTCCACATGGTATTGAGCCTGTGGGTGCACAGAGGTCAAGAATTAAGATTTGGGGAACTCCACCTTGATTTCAGAAGTTATATGCAAACATCTGGATACTCAGGCAGAAATTTGCTACAGGGCCGGGGCTCTCATGGAGAACCTCTGCTAGGGCAGTGCAGAAGGGAAATGTGGGTCAGAGCCCCCACACAGAATCACTACTGGGGCACTGCCTAGTGGAGTTGTGAGAAGACGGCCACAGTCCTCCAGACCCCAGAATGGTAGATCCAGCCACAGCTTGCACCGTGCACCTGGAAAAGCCACAGACATTCAACATCAGCCAGTGAAAGCAGCCAGGCGGGAGGCTGTAGCCTGAAAAGTCACAGGGGTGGAGCTGCCCAAGACCATGGGAACCCACCTCTTACATCAGCATGACCTGGATGTGAGACATGCAGTCAAAGGAGATCATTTAGGAGCTTTAAGATTTGACTGCCCTGCTGGATTTTGGGTGTGCATAGGACCTGTAGCCCCTTTGCTTTGGTCAGTATCTCCCATTTGGAATGGTTGTATTTACCCAATGTCTGTACCCCCATTGTATCTAAGAAATAACTAGCTTGCTTTTGATTTGACAGGCTCATAGATGGAAGGGACTTGCCTCGTCTCAGATGAGACTTCGGACTGTGGACTTCTGAGTTAATGGTGAAATTAGTTAAGACTTCAGGAGACTGTTGGGAAGGCATGATTGGTTTTGAAATGTGGGGACATGAGATTTGGGAGGGGCAACAGGCAAAATGATATGGTTTGGCTGTGTCCGCACCCAAATCTCATCTTGAATTCTCACATGTTGTGGGAGAAACCTGATGGGAGGTAATTGAATCATGGGGGCAGGTCTTTCCCATGCTGTTCTTGTGATAGTGAATAAGCCTCATGAGATCTGATGGTTTTAAAAAGAGGCATTCCCCGGCACAAGGTCTCTCATTTTTTGCCTGCCACCATCCATGTAAGATGAATGACTTGCTCCTCCTTTCGTTCCCCCATGATTGTGAGGCTTCCCCAGCTACATGGAACTGTAAGTCCAGCTAAACCTCTTTCTTTTGTAATTTGTTCAGTCTCAAGTATGTCTTTATCAGCAGCCTGAAAGTGGACTAAATACAAGTTCCATTAGGAGAACGAAAAGTATTAGAATTTGAGGCTTGATTCATACTGCTTGTAGTATGTTTCTAAATACTGCAAACAAAATTTGCTCATTTGTAAAATAGTAAAGATAAACTTCCAATTGGATTATTAGATTCATTGAAGTAACACAAGTAATTCACCAAACATCATGTTTTGTACATACAAAATACGAACTAACCACTACTACTATTACTCCAACTATTGTTACTACTACTGCAACTATTACATAATGTAAGGAAAATTAATCATTTGTGATAGAAAATTAAACATAACAAAATCAATTAGAGGTTGATTAAAGAGTTTAATGTAAATAAAATGGAACTAGAAGATATAAGTGTGTTGTAATCTATAAAGCAATAAGAAAAGTGACCAAAAAGTCAATTGATTTCCAGGTATAAAATACAAAGCATTTTCATATTGAGAATCATCAAAAGCTAAATGAAAAAAAAAAAATTGAATCTCCAAAATTTATTTGCAACAGTAAAATAAATTATGAATATCCTTAATATGGAGAGACTTTTCAACCAACAAGTAAAACACTAAAACTTCCATGTGAAAAAAGCAATATTCCATAAACTTAAAATGTATAGAAACATTAAAAATAGTTGTTGAATACATAAAAATGTTTAACCTTATTAATAAATTAAGGCAGTCAGATTAGCACAATAAGAATTTATTTTCATTTTATCAATTAGAATCTATTGTCAAATGATGTTATACTTAGTGTACAGTAGGTCAGGTTGTTCAATACCTAAAGAATGGGAGTATAAATTTGGCAATATGTATCAATAAATGTAAAAAAGTTAGTAATTTAACTTCTAGCTATCTTAATTTAATAACTAGCAATTCAGATAAATGTCTGTTTCTAAAGTGTTGATCTCAGTATTTTCTATATCAAAAATGAGAAACAAGTCAAATATCCCTGAATATAAAATTAATCTAATACATCATATCATTTTATGTAAATTTATATTATTACATTTGTCCATTACAAAATACAACTACTCATAAGCATGAAAAATTGTAAGTGAAAAAAATGGTTACAATACAAAATTGCAAGAAAGAATCATAAGGCTAAAGGTGGTATTAACACCTATTTTTCCACTTATGACAGGACCCATTTCCCCAAGCTCAACTTCCACTCACAACTTTGTGATTCAATGGCACTCTGCAGAAGTAGCTGATGATGCAAATGCCAAAGATCACAGGCGCTGGCCCTGGGGAGGGCCACGCAGAGGAACTCTGCAGAATACCTGTAGGGCAGAGTTGAGGCCTGCCAGTGCCCAGTCAGCACACTTCCCACTCCAGTCTCAGTCAGCCTTGCCTCCACAAACTCTTCTCTGGCTCTCAGCAGTCTAGACTTAGTCTGTGTCTTCAGCTTTAGCGGCTTATTTTTGCCTTCACTAGGAGCTGAGCCTCACTGCTTACAGCAGGCACCGGGCATCTCATGAGACCACTCCAGCCCACCACCTCTTTCATCAGTAGTCAATGTGGAATTACAGATGATTTTTATTTCCTTACATTATACTTATATAGTATAGTATACTCTTTATAATGATCACAAAACTGTGTCTATAATTAGATTATAATTAAACAAAATGTTGGCTTAAGTCTATAGAAACTATTCTGTCAATGCTGGAGTGTTGTATGGACTCTCTGCATTAAAGGTACATTAAAAAATTGATGTAAAAATAAATGAAAAAAATTGATGTGGAGGATTTCTTAATGTCCAAGCCTGACCCCTAAATGAATAACACTGTCCAGCCCTAGTGGAATGAGTGGTCAAAAGGCAATAGGACAAGGACAGGTATTTATGTCCTCATTTGTTTCCAGTGAGAGCCAATTCATCCCTAGCTTGAATGAAGCGAGAACACTGATTTTCTTACAAAAGTTAAAATGAAAGAAAATCTTTGACTAGTTTTTTTGTTTCTATAAACCAACATAATGAATTGTCTGATTCTAATATGCTGCATAGCAATTACACACAGTGACAAATTGTTTCTTGAGATTGGTTCCAGGTGCTGCACCTGATGAATAATAGAGGAACGCAGAGAAAAATGAACAGTTTTCATTTTTCATAAGGTTTATGTGAACTAAATGATTAGAACATCTTAAATCCAATGCACTGTGCTTGCTCTTACTAGCACACACTCTCTCTCACTCTCTCTCTCTCTTTCTTTTTCTCTCTCACACACACATATACACACACAGAGAGTACAATTAAGGCAGCATAGTCATGACACATTTTCCTTTTTCCTAGAAGATATGTGTATTCAGTAAAAACAAAAAGAAGCAATTTTAAAGATGTTATTTTTTAAAAAGGTAATAGTAAATGACACATTCTTTTTCAGCAAAGAAAATAATTGCGTTAGTGGGAGAAAAATGAAGGGCTCTAAAGCTTTATAGTAATTGAAAACAAAAAAGGCAAACTGTGACCTGAAGAAACTGCTACATCAGCAACAATAAAACTCTTCATAGATAATATGACAGCTACATGATATTTTTATATATGCATACATATACACAGACACTATATATACACATACATACATATACATGTGTATGTCTGTCTATATACATATATTTCTTTGATATGTATATATACACACACATATAAATGATATATATGTATGCATATATGTATGAGTATGTATATATGTATATACATGTCTTCCTTCATCAGGGATAATAAGTAGCAACCTGATAGAGAACTATATGAAATGCATCATTTTATAATCCCTAGGGGGGATATTAGTATGATATAGGAGCTATCTCTCCTTATGTATATGGAGAATTAATAAAGATAGATAATATTTTATCTCATTTTACTGCATCATTCACCCTTCATCACAAGAAAAAATTATCACATTACTGTTTGCAAACTAGTTGAAAACTCACATTGGTAAAGTTTAAGGAGTAAGCCAATATTAAGCTGTTAATTTTATGTAAAACATATTGTTTATCCTGTGAAATGTAATGAAAAGTTAGAAGAGAGAGAAAGGAAAAGGAAGTTTTCTTGTGTCTCCATGACTCTTCATTTATTCATTCTTATATTCAGCAAGTACTCATGGAGCTCCTGCTACATACTTGGTACTCTTCTAGGCCCTGTGGTACATGCATAGGAAACAAAGCATCCAGAAATAGCTATGTTCCTCCACTCCGCTTCCTCTGCACAAGTGTACAAAACTCATATGAAATTAACTCAGGTATATGGACATGAGATTTCATTGTTTTAAAAAATTTTATTGTCATTTAATTTATAATCTAAATCTTTTTACTACTCCACACCACTTAGCCACCTAGTGTCAGGATACCGAATATGGATCATATTAAGCACAATGAAAACTTTATTTTGGAGGGCAGTGAAGGAGATAATGAAGTTGTTTTAGCCTTCATAGATGTCCAAAAAATTTGTTTTGAATATAAAAGATTCAGTAATAAGGCATTCAATAAAGTTTAAAAATATGTTCATGTTTACTTTTTTAAAATGATAATTCTTCCTAAATCAAGGAACTGACAAGTGATTTTAAAAAAATCCTTAAAAGTTCTTGATATGGTTTAGATTTGGGTCCCCACCCAAATATCATGTTGAACTGGAAGAAGGTCCTGGTGGGAGGTGATTGGATCATGGGGGCAGGTTTCCCCCTTGCTGTTCTCATGATGGTGAGTGAGTTTTCACGAGATCTGATGGTTTAAAAGTGTGTGGCACTTCCCCCCTTGCTCTTTCCTTCTCCCGCTGCCGTGTAAAGAAGGTGTTTGCTTCCCCTTTGCCTTCTGCCATGACTGTAAGTTTCCCAGTCATGGCTTCCCAGTCATGCTTCCTGTTAAACCTGTGAAACTGTGAGTCAATTGAACCTCTTTCCTTCCTAAATTACCCAGTCTCAGGTAGTTCTTTGTAGTAGTGTAAGAATGGACTAATACAGTCATTAAAGAAATAGTTACTCTAGAATATATGTGCTTCAGACATTTAGAACTAAAGTAGGAAAATCTTGTCCATTGGCAAATATTTGATGCCACTGGGAATGCTTTTGTTGTTTTACTGAAAGCTTACATTATTTTAGTAAATTATTTGGACCATGGCTCAAGACAACCAAGCCTCTTTTGTTTAGTTTTATATTCATTTACAAATATATATATATTTTTTATTCTTGTATCTCAGCTATCTTTTAGATTCTTGAAAAGTAGAGCAAAAAGAGCAGTAAAATAAAATTCCTGCCTTTTACTTGGGAAAGACAAATAATAAACAGAATAGCAAGTATTATTTCAAACAAGAGTAAATAATATTGAAATAGTTAGATAACACTGTGACAGGGACATTTGAGCAGAGATCTGAAGGATTTGGGGTCTGTCTGAAAAAGACCATTATGAGAAGAGGGAGAGCAAATGCAAAGTCATGAGTCTAGAGGGTCCTTGATTTGTTTCAGATACAGTGGAGAGGCCCATGTGGCTGGAGCAGAAAGAACAAAGGTGAAATTGTGGGAGATGAGGTCAAAGCGACAGATATTAAAGGTGAGGTTCAAATCATATGTAGCTTTTGGTCATTAGAAGACTTGACTTTTATGCTGAGTAAAATGGGGACTCACCAGAGTGTTTCAGATGGAGGGACATGATCAGACTGTTTTAGAAGAGTCACTTGGAGTTCTGTGCTGAAAATACACTGTGTCTACAGATAGAGGATATTAATCTGCAATTCATAGGCTTAGAGATGACATTTAAAGCTGTGAAGCAGATTTAATCCTATTATGTCTAGTTATAATGTAGAAAGTCTCAAGTAACTGTTGTTTTTAGGCTAACAACAAAGCACACTGGAACTACAGAGTGATTTTTCCCCTTTATCAATCAAAGAGCTAAAAATGCATAGAAATCATAACTTTTTTAGTCTGACTTAATCATAGAGATGAAAATGCATGGAAATCTAACAAACCTATATTTCAAAAAGGTGTGAGCATTTCTTAGGAGAGAAGAGACAGACACACAGCTACTTTCATCCATGTTGAAGCATTGTGAAGAGAGAGAACCCAAAATAGAAGTTAGTGGTTAAATATTGGCCACTTTTTCTCCAAAATTAGTAGCCATTGCAAAGATGTTTACCCTCAATACATTTACTCAACATTGTACCAAAATTGCTAGGCAGTATGATGTAAGTAAAAGAAATACTACAAAGGAAGACTGGAAAAAGTAAAACCTTTTTTATTTTCATACATAAGTATGTAGAAAACTATGAAATATACAAAAAAATTCAAATTAATACATGCATTGGGAAGGTTGCAAGATAAAAATGTCAATATAAAAATCAATTGTATTTTTATATACTGGTTACAAAATATGGAGAAAAACAAAAAATGATACAATTTAAATTAATATCTAAAAATATAAAATGCCAAGAAGTAAATCTAAATAAAAATGTAGTGTAGGAAGACTACTACAGTGAAAATTACAAAATGTAGTTGAGAGAAATTTAAGAAGACCTAACAAATGGAAAAATATGTTCATGAGTAGGCAAACTTTCTTTTTCCCAAATTGATTTTTAAATCCAGCACAGTCTCAGTATAAATCCAGTTAACTTTTTTTTTAATTTATATTTATTTATTTATTTATTTATTTATTTTACTTTCAGTTCTGGGGTATGTGTGCACAACGTGCAGGTTTGTTACATAGGTATACATGGGCCATGTTGGTTTGCTGCACCCATCAACTCGTCATTTACACTAGCTATTTGTCCTAATGCTATCCCTCCCCGAGCCCCGAGCCCCGTGACAGGCCTCTGTGTGTGTTGTTCCTCTCCCTGTGTCCATGTGTTCTCATTGTTCAACTCCCACTTTTGAGTGAGAACATGTGGTATTTGGTGTTCTCTTCTTGTGCCAGTTAGATTTTTTGGGAAGAATTTGATGGGAGAATTCTAAAATATATATAGAAAATCAAAGGGACTTGAGATAGAAAAAAGTCTCGTAAAAAAGAAAAAGTTGTAGAACTTAGACCACCAAATTTCAAATTTTGTTCTAAAGTTGCAGTAAGCAGTTTACAGACAGATCAGTAGAATATAAAGAATAGAAAGTCCAGTAATAGAAGCACACATATGTGATTTATAGATTACTAAGCAAGTTACCAACTCAATTAATAGGGAAACATGTCTTTTTAAATTGTGGTAAGCTATACAGAATATAAAATTGACTCTTTTAACCGTTTTTTTTTTTTTTCTTTTTGAGACAGGTTCTCACTCTGTCACCCAGGCTGGAGTTTAGTGGCAAGATTTCGGCCCACTGCATCTTCAGCCTCCAAGGCTCAGCTGATCTTCCCACCTTAGCTCCCCCAGTAGCTGGGACCACAGGCACATGACACCACACATGGCTAATTTTATTTGTAGAGACAGGGTCTCACTATATTGCCCAGGCTGGTCTCAAACTCCAGGGCTCAAGCTATCCACCCACTTCAGTCTCCCAAAGTGCTGGGATTACTGGCATGAGCCGCTGCAGCTTCACTATTTTAACGATTTCTAAGCATAAAATTTAGTGGCATAGATAGTCACTATCTACTTCCACAACTTTTTTATTATTCCAAACTGAAACATTTCCCCCATACAAAACAAATGCTCTTTAACCCTTTCCCCCCATTTATTCCGTAGTAACCACTACTCTACTTTCTGTTTCTCTGGATTTAACATTTGACTTTTCTGGGTATTTTGTGTAAGTGGGATTATACAGTATTTGTCCTCTGTGTCTGGCTAATTTCACTTACAATAATTGTTTTAAGTTCCATTGATGTAGGATTTATCAGATTTTCATTCCTTTTTAAGGCTGAATAATATTCTATTGTATGTATGTACCATGTTTTGTATATTCATTCATCTATCAGTGGACACTTGGGTTCGTTCTACCTTTTGGTTATTGTGGATAATTTTGCAATAAATACAGGTGCACAGATACCCATTGGAGACCCTGCTTTCAATTATTTCAGGTATATACACAGAAATGAAACTGCTGGGCTATGTGGGAACTCTATGTTTAATTTTTTAAGGAAACATCATATTGTTTTTTACAGAGACTTTACCATTTGACACCGCCACCAGCAATATACAAGGGTTGCAATTTCTCCATATCCAATGACAACTGTTGTTATTTTTTATTATTTTCTTTTATTAATAGCCATCATAATGTGTTAGGATGGGCCTCCATAACAAAATACCACAGACTGCATGTTTTAAACAATAGAAACTTATTTTCTCACAGTTCTGGAAGCTGGGTAATTCAGTTTCAGGTAAGGTCTCTCCTTGGCTTGTAGAAAACCAGCTTCTCACTGCGTTCTCTCACATTGTTTAGAGAGCAGAAGAAGGCAATCTCTCTCTTCCACTTCTTACAAAGTCAAAGTCCAGGTGAATTAAGGTCCCACTTTTATGCCCTCACTTACCCTTAGTCACTTCCTAAAGATTATCTCTCCAGATACGGTCACATTGGGGGTTAAGGCTTCAAAGTATAAATTTTGTGGGGACACAATTCAGTCTATGACAGATGTAAAGTGGTATTACATTCTAGTTTTGATTTGCATTCCTCTAATAGGTAATGTTGAACACTTTTTCATGTAGTTATTGCCATTCTATATCTTCTTCAGAGAAATGTCTGTTCAAGTCCTTTGCCAGTGTTTCAACTGAGATGGTTGTAATTATTGTTGAGTTTCAGAAGTTCATGATATATTCTGGATATTAGTCCCTTATGAGATATATGATTTCTAAATATTTCTCTGTATTGATAGTATCCTTTGACATATATATATATTTTAAATCTATATAAAATTCAATTTATCTATTTTTTCTTTTATTGTTCACATTTAGAGTGTCATATCCAATAAATCATTGCCAAATTTTATGTCATGAAGATTTTCCCTTGCATTTTCTTCTAAGTGTGATCATTTTAGCTCTTACATTTAGGCCTTGGACCCATTTTGAGTTAATTTTTGTGTATATTTTAAGTAAGGTTCCAATTTTATTCTTTTGCATGTAGATATTCAACTTTCTCAAAACTTCATTGAAAAGACATCCTTTCCCCACTGAGTGGGGAAACTCCCCAATATAGGGTCAAGTGATTTATTTTATTTTTTTTGGTTAGGTTAATTCCTAACTTTGGTATTATTTTTCATGATACCAAAGTCAAAGACTTTTATAACGAAGACTGTAAAACATTGCTAAAAAAACTTAAAGAAAACATATATAACTGTGAACATTTCCCATATTCATAGTTACTCTGTATTTTTGCATGTTGACTTTATATCCTGCTACTTTACTCAATTTATCAGTTCTATTAATCTTCTTTTGTGGAATCTTTAGGGTACTCTACATATAAGATCATGTCATCTATAAACAGAGATCAATTTACATTTTTCTGTCTAGCTTGGTTGCCTTTTATTTGATTTTCTTGCCTAATTGCTCTGGCTAGGATATCACTAATGTGTTGAACAAATATGGTGTAAACAGGCATCATTGTCTTGCTCATGATGTTAGGGAAAAGCTTTATCTTTCATCACTGAGTATGATGTTAACCGTGGGTTTTTCCTATAGGACTTACATTATGTTGATGTAGCTTCCCTCAATTCCTAGTTTTTTAGTGCTTTTGTCATGAAAGAATATTGAATTTTGCCAAATGCTATTTCTGCACCATTTGGGATGATCATGGTTTCTTTCCTTACTTCTGTTAATTCAGTGTATTATGTTGATTGATTTTTATATATCACGTTTCAGGAATAAATTCCACTTGATCATGATATATAATTATTTTTCTATGCTGCTAAATTTAATTTGCTAGTACTTTGTAAAAGACTTATGCGCCAATTTTCATGATAAATTTTAGTCTGTAGTTTTCTTTTTTTGTAATGTTTTTGTTTATTGAAACATGTCTTTTTAACACATGAAAACACAAACCTTGATTTTCATCTCACTTTATACAAAATTTAATTTATATAGACTATAGACCTGAATGTAAAAACTTGCAAATAACTTCTCAGAAAATAAAATAATAATATTTAAATGATTTTGGATAGCCAAGCATAACTTATGCAGGACAGAAAAAGAACTAACTATAAGAAGGAGGAACTTAAATTCCAAAATTTAAAAAAATATATATTCTGGCTAGCAAAATGACTATTAATAAAATTACAAGGCAAGCCAATGTTCGAGAAATTTGTTCAAAATATACATAGTAGAAAAAGCACCTGTACCCAAATCATATGAGGGCCTTTTGGAAGTCAACAATAAAAAGGCAACAACTCAATAAAACATGAACAAATATCTTCAATGGAACTTCTCTCTAAAAAGAATTTAAACAGACACTAGAATGACTAAAATAAAAATGACAAATAATGGAACATATTGGCAAGGATATGGAGGAGTTGATCACACATTGCTGGTGGTATTATAAAATGGTTCAACAATTTTGTATAACAGTTTGGAAGTTTGTTGTAAAATTTGTTATATCTACACTATAGCCTAGCTTTTATGTCCTAGATACTTATTCAAGATAAATAAAAATGCGTCTACAAAAACAATTTGGAAAACAGTATCCACAGCAGCCTTATTAATAAGAATATCTAATTGGAAATAATCCAAATTTCCATCAAGAGAATAATTAAAATGCAACATATTTTTGAAATTTAATACTGAGTTATCAAATTGATACCTATTGATACCTGCAACAATATGGATGATTCTCAAAAACATTAAACTGAACAAAATAATCCGGGCACAAAATAACACGATTATATTCATTGTTATGATTTCTAAAAGGCAGAATTATTCTAAGACAAGAGAAATAATAAAATGGATCCCAAGCTTTATATTGGGGCAAAAATGAGGGACTGATTGAAAAGGGAAAGAACGGAACATTCCAAAATGATAGAAATATTATGTATCCTGTTTTTGCTGGTGATTTCCTGGATATACATAATTGCCAAGATTCATCAAATTAATCACTTAAATATGTGAATTTTCTTTTATTTAAATTATACCTTACAGGTAGTGAGAGAAATTCCTTTTCCATTATAGAACACTATGCTACTAAGTCCAAGCTTTCTGAGTATAGGTAACAATTATAAATTCTGGACATAATACTAAAACACAGCTGTCTGAGGACTCAGAGAAGCGAGTCAAATTAGGCAGAGTTGGAGGAAAGTTAAAATTTGGGGACTATATTTGATTGAAATGAATTTTCCATATGTGCAGCTTTATCATGAGAGATACCACAGCTGTGGCTACAGCATGGAATTTCCCAAAATCTTCCTAGCCAGAGGAATCAGGGGAAGAAACCTGGGGGAACTAGGAGTTCCCCATAGAGTGAGGGGAGAATTTCTAGAATGAAGAGAACCGGAGAAAAAGAATCTCAGATTTGGTGCCCACTATATATCTGGCTAAAACCTGAACTATTTATTTTATGGGAAGACAGAAATTCCAGTTGAACTCTGAACCATTGCCTACCCTAGTAATGGCACAGTAAACAAACTCTGAGAAATTAATCATTTGCTGAAACAAAAACATTAGCACACTTTAAAGGAATACAAGTGAATCCATAGTTACTACTACATAACATTCACAACTTCTAAGATACGACAACAAAAATTTTAAATTATAAAGAGTTGGAAAAATGCAAACTGTTCTCAAGGGAAAAGACAACAATAGATTCCAACTTATAGATGAACCAGATGTTGAAATTATCAAGCAAGGACTATCAAGCAGATATTATAATGATGCTCAATGATGGAAACTCAAATGTACTAGTATTAAATTTAAAATATGGAAATTTTAGGGAAAATATGCATGTGAATATGAAAGTAAACTAAATACAAATTTTAGAGTTGAAAAATGTTGGAATTAAGGAAAAATATATTTTATGGTCTTAAGAAAAAAACGGATGTGACAGAGAAAATAACTAGTGAATTTGAAGATAAATTAATAGAAATAATTCAAGTAAAAAAAAAGAAAGCAAGATATATTAAAAGTTAACAAACTCCAGGAACCTGTTGAACAATGGTCTAATTGTTCAAAATGTCTAATATATGTGTATTTGGAGAGCCAGAAGGAAAGGAAAAGGTAAATGTAGCAAAAATAAATTATTTGAAGAAATCATAGAATAAATTTACAGATTCAAGAAGCTCAGCTAACCTCAAATAGAATAAATGCAAACAAAGACATTTCTAGGTATAGAGGCAACACTGATGCAAACAGGTGTGGAGTTTCTATCAGGAACCATAGAAGCCAGAAGTCAGAGGATGCAGAAAAACAAAATTGAAAATTTCATGCTTATTCATGATTAAAACTCTAAGCAAACAAGGAAGAGAGGGGAGCTTCCATAACTTGATAAAGGACATCTACAAATATGTGATAATATTGAACACCTTCCCCACCCCAAGATTTGGAACAAGGCAAAAAGATCTGATGTTACTTGTTCTATTCAATATCTTATTAGGGGTCCTAGCCCCTATAGTAATGCAAGAAAAAAAAAGTTAAAACAATAAAAAAGTAGGAAGGAAAATGTTCTGTATATGTAGATTACAGAATTGTTTAGATAGCAAATCTTAAGGAGTCTACCAAAAACAAACAAATAAAAACTATTACACTTAATATGTGAATTTAACAAGATCATGTGATACAAGTTTAATATAAAAAAGAGTTACTTTATGTATAAGAATTAAGCAATCCTAAAATAAAATTTTAAGGTACTTATTTTTCATTAGCTACAAAAGCATAAAATACTTAGGAATAAAATTAACAGTTTTGCAAAATCTTTCTACTGAACACCACAGAGCTCTACTTAGAGAAATTAAAGTAGATCTAAACAGATGTTTACATAGATAAACAGATGTTAGAACAGATAAACCATGTTCATCAACTGCAACACAGTGTTGTTAAGATGTCAATTCTTTGCAAATTATCTATCACTATAATCAAGTGCCAATCAAAATTCAAATATAATTTTGTAAATGAAGTTGACAAATGTATTCTAAAATTTATATGAAAATTCAATTCAGATTACCAAAACAAGTTTAAAATTGAAAGAGAAAGTTGAAAGACAAACTACTTGATTTTAAGATTTAAATTAAACCTATAGTAATCAAGAGACTGTGGAATTAGTGAAATGATAGGCATAGAGGTCAGTGGAATATAAAAAAAAAGAACTCAGAAATAAACCCACATATATACAGTATTGAAGATATATATCTCCAGAAATATATATATACACACATAAATATGTGTGTGTGTGTGTGTGTGTGTGTGTGTGTGTATTTTCCCGTAAGGATTACCCCTGTATATCCAGAAATTAGAGAAAAATTAGCTAAGAAATTTGGAAAATGTAAAAAAAATATAAATCGGCAAGCATTAAGCTTACATAAAGATAAAATTTGAAGAAATCTACTAACAACAAATCAAGAGAAATAACGGAAAACACTAACACATGGTCATGAAGTTTAAGACCAACATTTGCATGAACTGGGTCCAGAGCATGTAGGAAGGAAGGAGTCACAATGTTTGTAGCAGTCGCCATGTTTTATTTGTGGGTCTGTAGTCCCATCTACTCCTAATGGTGAATCATTGCAAATAAAATAACTGTTGATAAGTTTAAATGCATGGTATGGTTTTTGAAAGCATGCATCTATGAGTGGTGTTTCCAAGAAGTAATATGTTTTGGGAGAAGAATAAGTCTTTAAATTGGCAATTTCAGCAAGTCATTTTGTATAATGCATTAAACTTGCTAGGAGATCCAAATGTTACATTATTCAAATGCTACCGAATAAAGTCCACTGGTGTTTTTCAGTGTTTGAATATCCACTATAAGCTAAAATTCTTTATAAATACTGTAAAAGGAAACATTGCAAAGATAAGAAGATGTTATTGTGGAATACTTTGTCAATACTTTTAGAAACTGTCTTAAATTCTGAATCATCAAAGCAAGATTACTTTTTAGGGCAATGCTAAATAAAGGCAAGCAGAAAACAGTTTCCTAATCTAAAAGAGAAACAAGCTTATGTGTTGGTAACAATTTTCCATTGATCTCTAATGTGTCCACATGTCAAGATAATAGCTCATTTTCTCCAAATAGTATTTTTAAGATGTTTAAATTCACAAGTGTCAGGGAAGACAGAGATATCTCTCCACAAAGGATTTCCTTACATCTCAGGATATTGAAGATAAAAATCTCTCTCACTTCTTTCACTGGTGCATATCTGTTATATTCCAAGGTAATAAAATTAATGTCTCTCTCTGAAGGGGAGAATAGGCAGATTTGCCAATGGCCTCCTATATAACAATCAAGCCTTTCTAATATTAGTGATTCTCTGTCCTAACATACTCCATTGTGTGTATAGACAACAGCCACCCCTCATCACATCATCTTCTAAGGAAAGGAACTAGGGTAACTGACACAGCAATGCTTCTCTGGCTTCTGCTATTGCTCTGAATAACAAGCTGTCTTTTATCTCTGACCCAGGATTCTCATGTCTTCTGACATATATGAAGCAGTGCCAAGCTACCTTGTTAGATGCAAGCACTGTAAAACCTCAGACCTTTTACATTTTCTCAAAATATAAACATGCATCCTAAAATTTTAACTTGAAAATTGTTTTAGATTTTTTTTTTGGAAGAAGAGAATTTGAAAAGAAGACTGAGAAAGAATAGCCAATGAAGTAGGGGTTCCACCGAAAGATAGTGGTTCCATACAAAATCAAGTTAAATGAGTTACACTCTGTAAAATATTGTTGGCAAACAAACAAAATGTGGGAGGAGATTTGACCATCAAATGTATTAGTATAGGAGCCATTAGCAACTTTAGCAAGAGTTCTTTCAGTGGAGTGGTAGAAATGAAAGTATATCAGGGTGTGTTCAAGAGAGAAGAGCAGAGAGGAGCTGAGATGGCAAGTATAGATATCCCCATTTTAGAAGTAGGAGAACAGGAGTCAGGAATTTAGAAAAAAAATACCCTTAAAACCTCACTGGTAAGTAATGATGCTGTGATCATCTGGTGCTGTTGGCTCCCATTCTCTTTCCATTATAACGTGTAGCCTACCATACAGAATGTTAGAGCTGTCAGGGTCTTAATTTTCTTGACAGATGAGAATTTAGAAGTCATTTGTGAATTAATAGCACTATTCTGAATCATGATTGAGAGGGACTCTGCATTGGCTAGCTATACTTTTATGTAAATGAAGATATATTAGATTTAAAATGATGGCTAGGTGATTTAGATTTCAATTGACTCTCAGAATTTAGGGTTTATTGCCTAGGGAAAACTCTAATTCTCATATATTATGATTGACTGACTGCTCTTTTGTTATGGGAATATAATTTGATTTTAGTCAGGTTTTACAATGGAGTTTAGCTTTTTTCTTCTTACTTTTTTTAATGTACAGTAGTATCTATTTTGGTCCTTGCACAAATTTTGTGCCAGAATGGCCATCTCAAACCACACAGCTGCTCTCAAATTTCAGTGAATTGTGATTAATGCAACATCTGCCCTGTCTGTCTTGTGCTTGCCCATGTATTAATACCCAGCTTTTTATGGCTCCAAGAGTCTCTCAAGCATACAATAAATAAGTTCCAATGACTTAGAACCTTCTGCTTCAGCTGATTGTAAAAGTTTTTGTTGTTGTTTTCTCTTTTTTGGCTAGTTTAAAATTTCTCCTGTTCTCTCAGAACAGCTCAAATAATCAATGATTAAAATATGTATTTAAAAAAGGTTAGTGTTTCTGTGTTTCCCCAAGAAATATAAGCTTCCTCTTTGAAGAAAAAGCAACTGATTTTGAAACAACTTATAGCTAGATATTATAATAGGAGTCTTACGTCAGCTCATTAAAATGGTTTCCATTTCACAGTGAGCTGAAATACTCTATATTGAGGTTATTCTAAAAATCAGAATTAAAAATTTTAATTGTATTACATTACATTTTGCTAAGTATATATTTTTACTATATACTTTAAAACAATTCAAAGCTAAAAATATTTATAAAATATGATTTTCTTTAATGAGATTTCTATTCAAAGAGGCACAAAGAAGCAAAGAAAGAAATAAAGAACACTGCTAACTTTAATCTTCTACAAGACAGATTCCATGTGAGCGTTATATTTTAAAATATCAATCAGAAAAATAGATATTGCTGGGTCAGAATAATTTATGGACATACTAATTTCAGCCTTGACTTTATTTTTCCATCATATATCCTCTTGCCTGTTCTAAGAATTTTGCTGCAGGCCAAGAGCCAAGTTATCAATAGACTACTTGGCAATCTGTTTTTTCTCTTTCAATTTTCTCTCTAACTTTATAGGATTATATTAGACTAGAGAGGTGAGTGGTCAAGGCATTCAAGAAAAGAGAAAATCTCTCTAATTTTTAGAGGAACATTTCTGTAGGTGGATGGTATGGACTGATGGGCCATGTCTTTTCATTTCCCTAGGTTGGCAGCATATCTTCCTGGTGGGGAGAAGTTTGTATGTAGCACCAAGGCAGTCTGAACCCTAGGTATGAGGGTCCCCAGCCTCAGCAAAAAATCATGGGATATGAGAAAGTGACCAACTTCAATCTCAAAGGTAAGTCTTAGGCAAGAAGTATGTCAGCATGGGAGTTCTTATAATCTCAGATGCTCTAAAAAAGTCCCAGCAATGACAAATTGAATTTCACTAACCGGGAAATAATAATGGCTTACAGTCTGATATAATAATATTTCAAGAAAATAAATATTATGACATTTCCTATATGAAGTGTCTCTAACATGTTAAGTATAATATTGAAAACTGTTACTAAATTAAAAGTTAAATTTCACACATGAAACTTTTTATGCAATAACAGATCAAATATTTTATTCTCATTTCATATTACCTTCACAATAATCACATGAATAATCATTCTCCATTTAAAAAATTTATAAAATTATACTCAAAAAGCTAGATTGCTTATCTAAGAGGGAAAGAATGATATTCAAATTCTGTCCAATTCCTGTCTTTCCACTATATGCTACAGTTTCAAGAAGATACTTTTATTTTAGGAAGTAACCACTATATCACTTCCTCACAAGAGACTTCTATTGGAGTAATAATGTTAGCTTTTCTTTGAATATTTCACTCTATCTTGCCTCTAAGAGGAGGCAGAGGGGTCCTTTTAGACTTTGTTTCTGAGCCAATCAACCTGTCTATAGAACACACATGTTTTGTGCTACTCTTTCTCTTAAGTTAAAGGAGGCAACTGTTTGGAGGCCTCATGGCTTCTCAGCTCTGACTGAGACCAAATGGGCAACTTAATTCTTGAGTCCAGAGTTGGAAAGACCATGCACATCCTATCAAGGTTGTTGGGTTTTTTTTCAGTAATATAACTCATATTTTTATCTCTTTCTTTTGAAAACTTGTGCTCATCTCTTAATTGTTTCCAAACTTATAAAGGTAGAAAGGTATTTGTTGGTCCCCATCAAAGTCTACCTTCTGTGCTTGAGTAGCAACTTTCAAATTCCTTTACTTAAATTCACTCAGTAGCTCTTCATGTGGACTCATTTGGTTGAAAATAGTAGCAATCCAAGTCAATCTAAAGTTGATTAGGAGAAAAAGGATAATGAATAAGATCAGAAGATAGTTTAGTGTGCAAGCAGGTATCAGGAATGCTGAAATCCTGAACTCGTATCTTCTGGTCTTTTATCTGGGTTTATTTTTATGTTGCCTTCGTTACTTTGGCTGTACAATTACTTTCCCCACATGGTGAGTAACATGACCATGATACTCCCAATGCTTAATTCTTTTTTTTTTTTTTGAAATGGAGTCTTGCTCTGTCACCAGGCTGGAGTGCAGTAGCATGATCTCGGCTCACTGCAACCTCTGCCTCCCGGGTTCACGCCATTCTCCTGCCTCAGCCTCCCGAGAAGCTGGGACTACAGGCACACATCACCATGCCCAGCTAATTCTTGTATTTTTAGTAAAGACAGGGTTTCAGCATGTTGGCCTTGATCTCTTGAACTCATGATCCACCCTCCTTGGCCTCCCAAAGTGCTGTGATTACTAGCGTAAGCCACCATGCCCGGTCAATGCTTAATTCTTTACTTCTGACTTATAGGTCTCATAACTGGAGACATAGTTGCTATCTATACTCATTCAGATGTTTAGAAAAAAATCCCAGAGAAAAATGCTAACTATTCCAATTTCATTCAGGCTCTAGACTGAACTAAGCAATTGTGACTAGGGCAGTTAAGTTTTATAAGAATATGACCAAGCCAATGGTGGCAATCACATAAATCAGGGATAAACAGACAATTCAAGGGTAACTCATGCTGGTTCCTCTGCCTGACATAATCTTCCCATGTATGTGCATTTCTTTCTCCTGCTCTCTCTCATTTTATTCAGGTCTTTTCTCAGCTCGTTTCACATTGAAGAGGCTTCCCTGACTACCCTAACTGAAATAACACCTCTCACTCTCTGGCTATTTACTTTGCATTGCCTTTCAAAGATAATACACCCAGCATATGCCTAACATATAATAACTGCTCAATAAATATTTGTTGAACAAATTGATGGAACAAAATATAAAAAGAAGAGAAAGAGGAGGGGAGGATCACAGCATCACAAGTAGCTTTCTCTTGTCCTTACTAGTCAGGTTCCTCTATAACTTTGTCACATTCGGAATGTAACATTGTCTCAACTTCTCTGCAAAGAAACCAGTTTTCTTCACTTTCTCAGTGAAATATTTTAAAATTAAAATCTTTGCTTCTGTGGTTTTGCCACCACACTCGAAATGCTATCTTTAATAAATATGAAGATATATTTAAATAAAATATTAGTCATTTGGATTGATGCATGGAATTTTATTAAGAATCAAAGTTGTATTCCGATGTATTTTATTCTCTTTGTAGCAATTGTGAATGGGAATTCACTCATGATTTGGCTCTTTGTTTGTCTATTATTGGTGTACAGAAATGCTTGTAATTTTTGCACATTGATTTTGTATCCTGAGACTTTGCTGAAGTTGCTTATCAGCTTAAGGAGATTTGGGGCTGAGACAATGGGGTTTTCTAAATATACAATCATGTCATCTGCAAACAGGGACAATTTGACTTCCTCTTGTCCTAATTCAATATCCTTTATTTCTTTCTCTTGCATGATTGCTCTGGCCAGAACTTCCAACACTATGTTGAATAGGAGTGGTGTGAGAGGGCGTCCTTGTCTCGTGCCGGCTTTCAAAGGGAATGCTTCCATCTTTTGCCCATTCAGTATGATATTGACTGTGGGTTTGTCATAAATAGCTCTTATTATTTTGAGATATGTTCCATCAATACCTAGTTTATTGAGTGTTTTTAGCATGAAGGGTGTTGAATTTTATCAAAGGCCTTTTCTGCATCTATTGGGATAATTCCGTGGTTTTTGTCATTTGTTCTGTTTATGTGATGGATTACATTTATTGATTTGCGTATGTTGAACCAGCCTTGCATCCCAGGGATGAAGCCGACTTGACTGTAGTGAATAAACTTTTTAATGTGTCATCATTCTCAACAAACTAGCACAGGAACAGAAAACCAAACACTGCATGTTCTCACTCCTAAGTGGGAATTGAACAATGAGAACACATGGACACAGGGAGGGGAACATCACACACCGCGGCCTGTCAGGAGGTGTGGGGCAAAGGGAGGGATAACATTAGGACAAATAGCTGATGCATCTGGAGCTGAAAACCTAGATGATGGGTTGATGAGTGCAGAAACCACCATGGCACATGTACACCTATATAACAAACCTGCACATTCTACACATGTATCCCAGAACTTAAAGTATAATTAAAAAAAAAAAAGAATCAAAGTAATGGTTATTGAATATGGCTGATATTATTTAAATAATTAATATTCCATTTATTAAAAGTAATTTACCTGAAAAATTAAACACATTTTTTCTTTTTCTTCCAAAGACATGGAGTGAAACTTTATTGCCATAAATCAACTAAAACACATGAGAGTAGATTTTAGGTGCTCTTGCCACCGAAAAAGAAAAACATGAGTAACTATGAGATGAAGGGTATGTTAATTTAGTTGGTTTTCATGACCATATTTTGTGTACGAGCATGTCAAAACATCATGTTATGCAACTTAAATATATGCTATAAAACATATGACATCTACAAAGGCAGAAGCATAGGACAAGAGAGGAAGGTGGTAACACTGTTGCTATTGTTGCTAACAATTGATGATGATGAAGACAGTAGTGATTATTTGCTGCTGTTGCTAACGATCAGTGATGGTGATGACAGCAGTGATTATGACTAGTTTATTTACAATTTCAATCGAGACTGTCTGAAAAACTTAGAAAATGTATTTGCTATTTATAAATTGTAATTGGTTATCCACAAAGATTTAATAAAAATATTACTTAGGTTTTCATTTTTTCTTTGGAGTGAGGCAGGGAGGGACATTAAAATCTTTTAAACAAATAAAGTTTCAAGAAGCAAAAGTGGAGTATTTCTTCAATCTTGGCAGCATCAATTAAATGTCATCATGAAAAACATTAATCCAAATTCACTTTTATTTTTTCTTAGTGTCAGCAGTTTTCCAGCTTGTGTTACTGCCTATTCAAATGAAGCTCTATCAATCTTTTAATTCATTCCCCTCTTCTGTGCCTTTGACATAAGACTGCTGTCACGGAATTATCTTTTTGTTAGAAACAAAAATAAAACACGCAAGAAAGAGATATAGAAAGGTGACTTCATGTGTAGCTTTTTGAATTAAAATTTTCATGCTCCAGGTGTGCTCTGAATATTTCCACAGGCAAACAAAATTCTTCTACAGTTGTCATTCCTAAATGTCCACGTAGAGACTTCAATCCTTTCACGCAGATGAGTTTGGCATATCAAGCCTTTTGCTTCACATATTGTTTCTAAAACATGTCAGGTAGTGGCAGGTCCTGGCTAGAGCAGGTTATGACTGTTATGGTGGTGCTTCAGAGAAAGAGGACAAAAAAGAAGATTGGGACAGAAAACTGCCTGCCACACAAGAGCATGGGGCTAACAGGGCAGGAGTCAGGACTCAAAGATTTACTAGCTGTGTCACGTGGCTCTTGACTGACCTAGAAAAGGCTTGAAGTAACACTGAAATGAGGGGTGAGTGAGGCAACATAGAGGGAGCAGTTTGCAGGTGTAAAGGAGCCCTACTAATGTTACTTAACAATCACAAACATAGTACTTATTCTAGGACAGGCACTGTTTTCAGCTTTCTGTGGAAATCTTGCAACATTATCTGCTGGGTACTATTATTTCCATTCTTCAGAAGGAGAAACTGCAGAGGTTATGTAATTTGCCTGTGGTTACACAGCTGTGGCTCTGGGATTCAGTTTAGCTTCAGAGTCACTTCTCCTTAAGAGAGGCACTATGCTGTAGTGACTCCCATTGTTGTTAACTGTGACTTCAAGCTATATAGCCTCACAGTTTTCTAATCTGTGAAATGAGGGTGTTCTATTATGTTATTTCCAAGGGCTCTTTCAAATGTAACAGTAAATAACTCAAAGCCAGTGTGGTGGCCCACAGGGCTTCACTTTCAAACTTGCCAGGTTTAGAAGAATCTAGAGAATGGCGTAGTATCAGGACATGGAATCTGTTCTGCTTAAAGATTCCCTGATCTGCAAATCTCATTATTTCATGGATTTGAAGGCTCTTCTTGCCTCCTTGAATGACTTTGCATCCCTCTCATTTGCTGAGAGTTGTGACAATATTGGATTACTGGTGGAACCAAGAGCATCACATACTATAAACACACTCTTCCAGACCAATGACTTGACTGAGGGAGTGATGGAGGAGGTGCTGTGAAGGAAGGCAGACCTCATTCTCTCCTGCCATCCACCAATTTTCAGACCTATAAGGCACATAACCTAGAAAACCTGGAAAGAACTCCTGGTAATCCAGGGTCTGGAGAACGAAGTTGGTATGTATTTTCCTCACATAGCCTATGATGCTGCACCCCAGGGAGTTTGCAACTGGTTGGCTAAAGGGCTTGGAGCTTGGACCTCTAGGCTGATGCATCCTTTCAAAGCTTCCAACGACTCCATAGAGAACCCACCGAAGACCCGGATAAAGTCACGTCTGCAGTGAAAAAGAGTTGTGAATGTTTCTGTCGCTTCTTTGTCTCCTGGGATTGATGATGAAAAACAAACATGACTCAGTCTCAGTTATACTCAGAAGACTTTGATGCAGGTAGTGGCTTTTCTCTCCCAGAGCATAAAATGACATCAGAAGACTGAAATTATGTACTGGAGAAGCCTTTGCTTCTACATACTGGAATGGGATGGTTATGCATACTGGATGAATCTATCTCCCTGACAGCCATGACTGAGTAAATCACAAGCCACTTAAAACTATCAAATATGTGCTTAGTTCTTAGAGTAGCGAGGACTGAAGAGTTCTAAAGTCAAAGTCGTGGCCCTGTGTGCTGGTTCTGGGAGCAGCGTTCTGCAGAGTATAGAAGCTGACCTTTACCTCCAGCTGGGTAAAGGTCATCCCAGGTGGGATGTCTCATCATAATATTCTGAATGCTGCTTCCTAAGGAATAAATGTCATCCTTTATGAACTCAGCAACACTGAATAAGACTTTCTTTCTGACATTTGAGATATACTGGGTGCTTACTTGAAGAGTAAGATTAATATTATCCTTCAGAGACAAGCAAGGACCTTCTTTATGTAGTATAACGCAGACAGGAACATCAGGATGACACAATCTACAAATCGATTGGGCCCTTTCAGAAGAGTGTCTTAAAATTTATTATAATTTCTGATTTGTTACACTGGTTCACCACATGTTTCATAGCTCATAAGGTAAAAACTGAAAAATAACTACCATGTTAAAGAACAAATATTTATTATAAACTCTACGAAAGACTGACTAAAATCTATTTACTTAAAAAACGTCATGAATTGGTGAATATTTTTATCATTCCAGCTTTTTAAATATGTGCTGTAGATATATTAAATGCTTTTGCAATTTAATCCAGGATATATGATTAGGTGGTTGGGTACCAACACATATACCAGTCCTGATAGCCTTGCACTTTCCTTTGTATTTTTTCAAGCTCTATATGATGTTAGTATGTCAATTATCCTTTAAGAAAGTTTCTCAGCTGGGCATGGTGGCTCACGCCTGTAATCCCAGCACTTTGGGAGGCAGAGGTGGGCAGAGCACGAGGTCAGGAGTTCGAGACCAGCTTGACCAACATGGTGAAACCCCATTTCTACTAAAAATACAAAAATTTGCTGGGCATGGTGGTGCATGCCTATAATACCAGCTATGCAGGAGGCTGGGGCAGGAGAATCGCTTGAACCAGGAGGTGGAGGTTGCAGTGAGCCGAGATCATGAGATCATGCCATTGTTCTCCAGCCTGGGTAACAGAGCAAGACTTCGTCTCAAAAAAAAAAAAAAGTTTCTAAATCCATTTCCTTTTCCTGAGTTTTTCACTCTTGTACTACTAGGAAATACTTCATATACTTCACCAAGTGCTAATTCTGTAGACAGTGGGTGTCTACTTCTCCATTTCTCCATTTGTGCCAGGACTGTGACTTAAAGATTGGATATTCCTACAGTAGTAATGAAGAAGAGTAGGATTGGGTGGGTTAGCACCATTTGAATACTGAAAAAAGTCCTCTAGCAGTACAAAGCATTCCTTTTTTTTTTTTTTTAACCACCCAGGACTCCAAACCTTGGGTTTGTCTTAGTACAGGAAATTAGAAATATCTAGAAGAGATTTACGGGCACTAGGAGGAATTTTCAGAACTAAACAAGGGTAATGGCTCAATGAATATATTAATTCTTTGTTATATTCATTTATATGTATATTAATTAACTCTGTTTATTGACTGACTATTGTAAGGCACAAGACTAAATTCTATAGGTGAGGAATTAAAAAAAATTAATAAACTAACATCCCAGCCTCAAGATTACTAATAAGTAGGTTATACACAATTGGGCAAGTAGAATTTTAAAGTCTCTTGTATAGTTTTTAAAAAGATCCCCTATGGGACCAAATGAAATACTTGGTCCAGACACATCAGAAAGGGAGAAAGAGAAATATCTGATATGTATAGCAAGCATGGAAGGGTTTAGTGTAAACCCTGGGTAAGAGTGGAAGACGTCAACATCTTGAACTAAATGTGTTAAAAAATGTAAGACACTACTAAAGTTTAGAGAAAATCTAGAGCAGTCTGTAAAAGGAATTCCAGTTGACTAGACAGTAGTTCTTAGAAATTGTGGCAAGATGCACTAAGAAAACTTAAAGAAAAGCAATTATGATTAAATAAATACAGCAGAAGTCAGCAATGTGTCCATTAACATGACAATTGGAAAACAAGGATCAAGAGCTACTTGGAGATCCAAATGGGCAACAGGATGATTTCCAGCAGAAATATGGTCTTAAATACAAAGTTTGGTATCAGGGGAGGACTCAAAGTTCTAGGTATCAAGATTGGCTTGAATAAGTTGCAACTGAAGTCCTAAATATGATAAGGAATCAGGCTGATGATCATCTGCACACTGAAATGCAAGAGAATAAAATAAGGGAAAGATGGTAGTAAAAAATAAAAATGAATCTCAGTCACTTAAGTGTGATAAATAGTTGGAAATAAATACAAATAAAGATCATTAATACTAAGCAATCTGGATATAAATGGTGCTAACTTTCCTGTTATCTGGTACATGACTAAGGCTGGTATATATCCCAGCTCTTAAGATAAAGCTGATCTTTTCCATGACAGTCCAAGCTTCAGCTACAGGGAATTGAGGAATGTTGAAGCCATGAAATAAGATAGTTCCATCAAAGATCTATTAAAAAACCTGGACACTGCCTTTGCAGCATGTATTATCTAGCCCCATCACCACAACTTTTCCCATTCTAACGGAATCCCAATTTTGATGCAAGATTTACTCCTCCACTGTGTGACTCCAGAGAAGTTGAACTCATTCTCAACTCTAGGAATAGTTCTGAATTAGTTGCAGCCAATCAATGGCTGGCAATCCCCAGAAGATTAACATTGATCCAAAGGATCCAACATAACTATGTTAGACCAATTAGACTAGAGTAAGGACTTACATTCCTTCCCTGGGAGATATATATTTTTTCTCTCTGTCATGACCAAGAAAGAATGCCTATTGGAGCTACCTGAAAGTCACAAGGAAAACTAGTCTTAGGATGAATCGAATATCCAACATAGTAAAATGGTAATATGGGAAAATAAATTACTTAGTAGCATCATTGAGTCATTGTAAATAAACTTACTCAACCTCTGAACTTTTAGACATGGGAGATAATAAATATCTTTATTACTTAATTCATTTTGATTTTAATATATATTCTTACTATTTAATGTCATTTGTGTTCGGGGTTTTTATTCTTGCAGTCGAAAGCATGCTCACTGATTTTCAAGGTTCATTGGTGATTCAAGTGCTTAATAGTAAATAGTAACAGTGCACATGATTTATCTTCCCTTCCTGAATCTCAGATTCCCCTTCTCATCCAACATTATTTGTTTCACCCCGTTTGATCTGTTCATCAGCTTTTGAAAATGTTCCCTTGAGGTTTTAGAACAATTTTTCCTAATCTAGTTAAAGGTTCAAATATAAATGCCTTTGAGGGCAGGTTAGGTAATGAAACGTGTGGCATTTGCCAAAGGTAAGAGAAGAGACTATGCTTTCAACTTCAGGTTGAATTTGGTGGGCCAAAGGCAGCACTTTTCAAATTAAAAAAAAAAAAACAACTAATAGAATAAAATACAATAGATCAATCAGAACATACCCCACAAATGTAGTAAGCAGTAAATACTGTGTATATGTGTGTGTGTGTGTAACAGAGAGTTTGGGTAACAACACAAAATGTGTGTCTTACTATAAAGATACATGCACATATTTATGTTCATTGCAGCACTATTCACAATAGCAAAGACATGGAATCAACCCAAACGCCCATCAGTGATAGACTGGATAAATAAAATGTGGTAGATTTACACCATGAAATACTATGCAGCCATAAAAAGGAACAAGATCATGTCCTTTGGCAGGCACATGGGTGGAGTTGGAAGCCATTATCCTCAGCAAACTAATGCAGAAACAGAAAATCAAACACCATATGTTCTCATTTATAAGTAGGAGCTGAATGATGAGAGCACATGGACAGATGGTAGAGAACAACACACACTGGGCCCCAACTGGGGTTGGGGGGATGGAGAGTGTCAGGAAGAATAGCTAATGAATGCTGGGCTTAATGCCTAGGTGATGAGTTGATCTGTCCAGCAAACCACCATGACACACATTTAGTTATGTAACAAACCTGCACATCTTGCACATGTACCCCTGAACTTAACAATTGAAGAAAGAAAAAAAAAATGTTTCATACTGGACACTTTCACAATTTAAAAAACACTGAAGCAGATGAAATATGCTCCATTTAAAACCATCACATTTAAAACAAATACATAAAACACTATCCTAGGAAAAAAAAATTTTAATGCAGGTGCAACTCATCCTAGATACAACCATCTTGTGACTCCAAGTGGAATTCTGCATGTATAATACTAATTTCTATTTATGTATTTATGTATTTATATTTGAGATGGAATCTCACTCTGTCACCCAGGCTGGAGTGCAGTGGTGCGATCTTGGCCCACTGCAATCTCCACCTCCTGGTTCAAGTGATTATCCTGCCTCAGCCTCCCGAGTAGCTGGGATTACAGGTGTGTACCACCATGCCTGGCTAATTTTTGTATTTTTAGTTAGAGATAGGGTTTCACCATGTTGGCCAGGCTGATCTTGAACTCTTGACCTCAGCTGATCTGCCCACCTCGGCCTCCCAAACTGCTGGGAATACAGGCATAAGCCACTGTGCCCGGCCAGTCATTTCTATTTTAATTAAAGGTGATTGAGAATATATAATCTGGAATTGAATTATACTGAATTTACCAGTATTCATTACATTTCCACCACAAACTGAACTTACTGAGATAATTATAGCTCTATTACCAAATCACCTTTATTTATATGGCTCCATGTCTCACTTTTTCCCTAAATATTTTTCAAAACTTATCACCAGGTTACAACTTGATAATCTTCTGATAAAATGCTGTCTTGTCAAATATGGAACATCAGATTGTTTTTACTACTTTAAAAGTAAGATATCCATCAAAAATGTGTTAAGATACTTTGAAGGCCACATTATGTACCAAAACTTCCTGATCTCCTGAATTATTTCCTTTCAGTGAATATACACTGTTCTTGCCCACAGGTAACCTGAAAACAGATACTTTTTTTTTCCTTTAAAATAAAACAATGTGCATTGAAATTATTTATCTAATATGCATTTTATAACCATAAAAAAACTGTAAATTCCCAAAGCTCTCATAAACATTATAATTCATGAATTTTATTTCAATAGCATTTTAAATCAAATATTTGAAATATCTAATATAATAAAAATCAGTTTATACTAGAAAATTTCAAAAATAGTCTCTGAATCCACTCCCTTACTAAATGAGAAGATACTTGTAGCCTAGTAAGAAAATATCTTACTTTTGTTTTATTATAAAATTTTAAAAATTAGAAGAAACAATATACTTGAGAAATAGAATCATGAGCTCATCATACCAAAGTGTTTCTTATCTTTTCATGACAATTTTTTTTGCCTTCTCATTTTAGTAGGGTCAATTTTCTTCATTTGTAATTCTCAAGATGCATTGGTTTCATTTTTGTATATGTACACACAAACACCCTTAAATATAAATACTAAATTCAGAAGAATCAAACAGATAAATTAAAGAAACTAAAACCATGGAAGAAAAGACCAGTTACCACATTTTACAAATGCTCTTCTGAACACCTTCTCTGACCATTCACCTCTGTATACTCTATATACTATCTATATACCTCTATATACTCTATATACTATCCCAAATATATATATCTCATGCCACTTGGTCTATAAGTTCTTCCTCTAGAATTCTGAAGCAATCAATGCTAATATTTTCATGAAGATGGATCCTGCTATCACCGTTTTGGAGTCAGGGAGGACTCATCCATAGTAACTGGGATCATCTTTTGGATATTTCAAGAAAAATGTTGATTTAAATGTGTTTGGATGACCAAGCATGGTGGCTCAAGCCTCTAATCTCACAACTTAGGGAGGCCGAGGCGGGTGGATCACCTGAGGTCAGGAATTCGAGACCATCCTAGCCAACATGGTAAAACCCTGTCTCTATTAAAAATACAAAAAATTAGCCCGGCATGGTAGCGTGCGCCTGTAGTTCCAGCTACTTGGGAGGCTGAGGCAGGAGAATTGCTTGAACCCGGGAGGCGTAGGTTGCAGTGAGCCGAGATCGCACCATTGCACTCCAGCCTGGGTGACAGGAGTGAAAATCTGTCTCAAAAATAAAATAAAATAAAATAAAAATAAATAAATAAATGAGTAAATTTGCTTGGACTTGAAGCTTTTTTTTTTTTTTTAATTATCTTTGTTTTTCTCACATTTAGTTTTTTGATGCTGGGGGTTCCTTGAGTGATGAGGATGTTTTGCTAATCTCTTGATAATAATGTTTCTGTTTCATCTGGCTGAGACCTATTGCCATGGTTTTCTATTTCTCGAGAACGTGTGAAATCTGGGAAATACCTCATTCCCAGCACTGACTATTCTGGCTCTAATTTTTGCTCCAGCCTACTGCTTCCATACTCTTTTTTTTCTTCTCATGTGTTTTCTGTTCCTTTCTTCCTCCTAAGCTTTCTTTCCTCCTTTTCAGGCTCATCTTTCCATTAGAATCAGAAGTGCTTGGTGAGTAAATTCTTTACTGTTCCAGTTTTTAATTTCAATTTGCTTCCTCCTTTTATGGCACCCAAGAGAGTCAATATAAGCTTTGTAGCTTTTCATGTGCATCTTTAGTCTAATTTTCAATCATGTTTAGTTCTGAGGTCTCTGCTGGCTTTACAATTTTTATCAATCCTTTAAGTCTCTATAGTTTCATCAGTTCAAAGTTCTCAAAATTTCTTCTGGGACATACCATTTAATGAATGAATTTCTCTATTTCACTTCTGACATGAACACATCTAAAGAAGCCTGAGATTGTGATTCTGATAGAACTTTGCTTGAGGCTTCAGATTTCAGCATCATTTAACTTTGCAACCAGTAATGCAAAGGTCTCTGCCTTCTCATCAATCTTCCCAGCCTTTATAATTTGATTCAGACACTTCTCAACCAGGTCAGCTGAATGAAAGAATATGTCATCATCACGCTCATAAAAGTCTTCATCTTCCCAGTTCCGAACTTTCTTTTTCTGATATACTGCCTCCTGATGCAGTGGGAATCTCACAGTACAGAGAAACGAACAAGCTTCGGCTGACCACTGGATCTTTGTTTCCTTTTTTCTCTCTAAGTGAATGGCTTCAGCCTGGCATTGTTTTCCAGATGAATCAAACCTCATCCTGCAGAACCAAGACCTGTCTGTGCCCCTGTTCATCAAATTCGTATTCTAATTTCTCTCTTCCTTGGTTTAAAAAAATGGTGGGGGAGCTTTGTTTGGTTATTGATACAAAAGACCTCCCTTTTCTCTGAAAACTCTTAGACAGTAAAGTTCTCTTCAGCTTCAGCTTTCACAATATCTTCTCTCATTCTTCATGGACAGCCCATCTCATCGTTTTTACTTGTATTTGTTTTCCTTCCAGAGGCATCCATTTCTTCTTCTAAGTCTTCTACTCACATCTTCTCCAACATCTTCCATTGCTGCTTGTCTAGTTCCTTCAACTGCGCTACTGTTCACTTGGATTCAGTCTTTCAGTCTTCTTCTGGTCCTTGCAGGATAAAGTACTAGTGGTGCCTCCCAAGCAAAGAGCATGCCCCTCATGGACCCAACAATAAGTGCACTGTGGGATACCAGTTTTGCGGAGAGAAGTGTCATCCATGGGTGTTTCACAAATCACTGAAGCAGTGGCAAGTCCTTGGTGATACCATTACCTTTCAGGGCCAGACACATACTGCAGCTAGATGGTGCCTCAAAAAGCCAGTGACTCATCCTTTTCAATCTATGGGGTCTAAGGATGGTTCTTCTCTTCAGAGTGTCTAGGCTGTAGGGAGTGATGGATCTGCCGCTAGGAAAAGAAGCTGCTGTGGGTGGGAAGATGAAGCTGCTCCTCTTCTAGGTTCTACTCTCCCCTACTGTCTTGCTAGACATCAGGTTCCCAGGAATCAGGGTAAAGCAGCACCACGGGCCTTTCCTTCTTTACCTCCTCAGGTTTTGAGCAACTGGTAGCCCCATGCCTTCCCCTGCACCACCTGGACACCCACCAGGCTAGCTTCTTGAAGTCACCACGGAGTGTTTCGATGCCAGAGAATATGTCTGAGAGGAGAGATCATAACTGGTTTTTGATTCATCAGTTCTCTCAAAAACAGCAGAAACAAAAACATCAAAATCAGAGCTTATGTTCATTTGGTAGTGTCATGCAAGACATACATATTGTATTTTTTTCCAAGGATGGAGTTTGATTTGACTTTTTCAGAATATTTCATATGTAATATCCCAGACTGGAAATCATTTGGCCCTTAAAACTCTTTTTGTGTAGCATTTATCCTTTGTAATGGGATAAGAAATTTGAATAAAGCTGGCATGTTGGGTTTTAATATAAAGTAAGGGCTATGAGGCAGAAAAATAATTAAGTATTCTTTATGTTTTATGCAATACCAATCACATTCAATTAACATAAAATATAACCTTAAAAAGGTAAATATTTATTTAAACTTGATATATGAGAACAAAAAGTGCAATCTCTTCTATTGACATTGTTGGTATGAGAAGATGAGGTCTTCTCCAAGCCCACATATGGGAAACTAGTACTACGAAGCTGTTTCTTAAGTTAAAATGTAGTAAGTTAACATGATTTATTATTAGTTTCTATGTAGGGGAAAGCTAGCTATGAGGTTTTATCAGAAGCATTAGTCTTAAACTCATTCTGTTGGCTATTCCAAAACATTCACCGTGTTTTCAATTTTCTCATACAACCCATGAGAAATCAGAAGCAGAGACACTAAGAAGATCTGCCTTAAGCTTAGACAGGATTTTGTCGGCACTTTCCCTTGCTCAGTAACACTCTTTTATATCCACTTCACAATGAGGCAAATGTCACGTACAAATTCAGAGCAATTGAGCCTCCTGGAACAGCAGATGGGTGAGGGAAGTGTCCTCGGATGATGTCCCTGAAGCTGGTGGGAACAACCTGCCTCTATGGGGCTGTGTGTGCCTGTGAAAATGCATGCATGGCCAAGTATGCTGCAGTGGATCTGTGATGATGGGGATCTCCTCTGTATAACTCCACAAGCTCAAGTTTGCGGGACTCAGCCAGGAAGCCAGGAATCTATCTGTGCTCACTTGCACTCATATAGGTTAACAGTGTTTGCAATGTAGTATCTTTCTCCTTAGATACAGTGCCCTGTGAGTGTACCACCTGAGCTCCTTCAACAAGCAGCCTTCAGAGTGATGGATGGGGACTTTACATTATTTTAAGCATATACAATAGAGTAATTTCATTCTTCCTCCACTGGCCGTCCCATGAATTATTGTCTGAGTGCTTTGGTATCTTAGTGTAAAGCCAGAGCTTGGAACATTGTCCTAATTTGCTGTATCTTAGGCATACTGTGGCAGAAGCCCATCCAAATAGGAGACAGGAGACCTAGGTTTTGTCTCTACTCTGCTAGAACTTGCAGTTTGTCCTTGGAAAAGTTACTTCAATTTCTTTGTGCGTGTTGAGAAAATTGGGCTCAATGATCTCTCAGTGTCCTTTCAACTCTGAGATTCTGTAGTGGGAAGAGCTCATTGTTAACACAAATAGGATTTCTCTAACTCAGGAGTTGTTTATGTGGAATGAAGCTGGAGTTTTGCAATGCTTTGTTTTATTTCTAATATTTCTTTAGACCTTATTTGGTTTATTTGGTCTAATATTCTTAACTACATTGTATTGCCAATATATTTTCTATATAGAAGTAAATTATCCTGAATTTTTATCTGTATGATATCAAATATATTTGACTGAAATTCTAACTGTGTCTGGAATTGGTGGGTTCTTGGTCTCACTGACTTCAAGAATGAAGCCGCGGACTCTCACGGTGAGTGTTACAGCTCTTAAGGTGGCGCATCTGGAGTTTGTTCCTTCTGATGTTCGGATGTGTTCGGAGTTTCTTCCCTCTGGTGGGTTCGTGGTCTCGCTGGCTCAGGAGTGAAGCTGCAGACCTTCGCGGTGAGTGTTACAGCTCTTAAGGCAGCGCGTCTGGAGTTTTCGTTCCTCCTGGTGGGCTTGTGGTCTCGCTGGCTTCAGGAGTGAAGCTGCACACCTTCGCGGTGAGTGTTACAGCTCATAAAAGCAGGGTGGACCCAAAGAGTGAGCAGTAGCAAGATTTGTAAAGAACAAAGCTTCCACGGTGTGGAAGGGGACCCCAGCGGGTTGCCACTGCTGGCTCCCGCAGCCTGCTTTCATTCTCTTATCTGGCCCCACTCACATCCTGCTGATTGGTAGAGCCGAGTGGTCTGTTTTGACAGGGCATTTGATTGGTGCATTTACAATCCCTGAGCTAGACACAAAGGTTCTCCACGTCCCCACCAGATTAGTCATATACAGAGTATCCACACAAAGGTTCTCCAAGGCCCCACCGGAGTAGCTAGATACAGAGTGTTGATTGGTGCATTCACAAACCCTGAGCTAGACACAGGGTGCAGATTGGTGTGTTTACAAACCTTGAGCTAGATACAGAGCGCCAATTGGTGTATTTACAATCCCTTAGCTAGACACAAAGGTTCTCCACGTCCCCACCAGACTCAGGAGCCCAGCTGGCTTCACCCAGTGGATCCCGCACCGGGGCTGCAGGTGGAGCTGCCTGCCAGTCCCGCGCCGTGCGCCCGCACTCCTCAGCCTTGGGTGGTTGATGGGACTGGGCGCCGTGGAGCAGGGGGCGGCGCTCATCGGGGAGGCTCGGGCTGCACAGGAGCCAATGGAGTGGGTGGGAGGCTCAGGCATGGCGGTCTGCAGGTCCCGAGCCCTGCCCCGCGGGAAGGCAGCTAAGGCCCGGTGAGAAATCGAGCGCAGCGCCGGTGGGCTGGCACTGCTGGGGGACCCAGTACACCCTCCGCAGCCGCTGGTCCGGGTGCTAAGCCCCTCATTGCCCGGGGCTGGCAGGGCCGGCTGCTGCTCCGAGTGCGGGGCCCGCCAAGCCCACGCCCACCCGGAACTCCAGCTGGCCCGCAAGCGCCGCGCGCAGCCCCGGTTCCCGCTCGCGCCTCTCCCTCCACACCTCCCTGCAAGCTGAGGGAGCCGGCGGCTCTGGCCTTGGCCAGCCCAGAAAGGGGCTTCCACAGTGCAGCGGCGGGCTGAAGGGCTCCTCAAGTGCTGCCAAAGTGGGAGCCCAGGCAGAGGAGGCACCGAGAGCGAGCAAGGGCTGTGAGGACTGCCAGCACGCTGTCACCTCTCATAACTATGCTGACTGACGGAGTCAAGTGACAGGTAAGTTTTCTCCTAGACTCTTGGATTCTACAAGGATTGGATCAGGAAAACTCAAGGTAGGGGCACCAGCACATCTCTACACTAAGACTGTACCAAGCACCCACCATTATTCCTGGGCACATTTCATAGTGCACAGGTGGATGGGGGAATTGGATGGTGGCACACACAAAGCACAAACAAAAAGCATACTTTTTATTATATTTAGATCTAATCCTTCACATGTGAATTACATATGAAGAGGAAACATAGCATAAACTGAGTAATATATGTACACTAAAGTTTTACCCCTTCTTCATTTGTGAATAAATATGCAGAGAGAGATATAGAAGACAGAATGGGAGAAAATAATAAAAGATTTTTACTTGTGGAAAAGAGTAGCTGTGCAAATAAAAATAGTTTAACAAACATGAGTCTGAGTCAATTCGTTTTAGTATCAAGTAGATAGATGATAAATAGGTAGATAGATGAAATAATTTTGGCTACTAACCAGCTTTAGAATAAAAATATATTCTTTTTATTATTTTGATCAGGTTTAAATTTGCACCAAAAACAAGTTATGATTTTTTAATTGAAATTTCATTATTGACTAGTATACATAAATGTATGTTTAATAGATGATTGCAGTGGCTAGTAAGGAACAGCTAATTCTTTCACCTGGCATAGCTTTTTCTTGAGTAATTATTTTATAATTAGTACTAATTTATAGTAATGAAATGTCTTCCTAGTGAAGGAAATACTGAATAATGTATTGACAGATAGCAAATGTTGAATAAATGATTGAGTATAATTTGAAAGCAATAATTAAATTCATGTTAGTTTGACAGTGAAATACATCGTGTACAAAATTTTCGGAATACATGGGGTTTTTTACAGGAAAATTATGCATTTGTATTCCAAACAGAGATAGAAATACTCCAAGTATATGATAAAAACAGTATATTTTTCTGCTGATGTAATATATGTTTAGGATCTATGAAACTAGGTGAACATTTCAAACATTCAATCTAGTTAATGTTATTAAATATTATACAGCTTAAAAATATATTCCATATTTGAACAGCTAATGATGATAATACTGTTCATCATTAGAATGTCACAAGTCAGGGCATGACTAAAGTAAGGAGCTAACTAGAAAGTTCTGCCCTAGGTTTATTTTAGCACTGATAGTCAGAAATAGGTTGCCTTTACCAGATCCTATCATTTCAACCTATGGATTTATTATTAAGGTCTTTGTACTATCACAGATAAAAATACATATCTATGTTTGTATGTAGCCTAGAACAAGAACTAAAATATAACAAATTAAAATAGAGAATAAAAATTATCTATATTATTTACCAAAAAGATGTTCTGAAGAGAACAACAGAGAACAAAATATCTCATGTGTCTCATGTTCTAATTATCAGTTTATCAGAGGCATTTGGGAAAGCAGAGAGGATCACTGTGAATTGAGGCTGTTGAAGTTGGCATAAAAAACCATAGCCTCTGGCCAGGCGTGGTAATCCCAGCACTTTGGGAGGCTGAGACGGGTGGATCACCTGAGGTCAGGAGTTCAAGACCAGCCTGGCCAACATAGTGAAACACCGTCTCTACTAAAAATACAGAAATTAGCTGGGCGTGGTGGCACACTCCTGTAATCCCAGCTACTCGGGAGGCTGAGGCAGGAGAACCGCTGGAACCCAAGAGGCGAAAGTTGCAGTGAGCCGAGATCGCACCACTGCACTCCAGCCTGGGTTACAGAGTGAGATTCTGTCTCCAAAGAAAAAAGAAAACTATAGCTTCTGAGCTGGGATTCAGTGGATATGTAAGAGTCACAGGGTAAACAGATCTACCCTGGATTTTGTGAAAAATATAAGCAAAGGGAAGTAAGCACAGCTTGGAGTACCACCATCTAATAGAAATGTCAGCCACAAATGCAAACCACATGGGTAATTTTACATTTTCTAGTGGCCACATTAAGAAAAGTAAAAACAAACAAGTGAAGTTAAATTTAATAACATATTTAATGTAACCCAGTATATTCAACATATGATCTGAACTAGTAATTAATATAAAAATTATTAATGAGATATTTTACATTTTCAGACAATGCTTCTGAAATCCAGTATGTATTTTATACTGATAGCCTGTCTCAAAATGGACTAAGTGCCCTCCAGGTGTTCAATATCGACATATGGCTGGTGGGTGTGAAAGGTCAGCTTCATTCACTCTCCTCAGGCCTGACTGGCTATGTATTTTCATAAGTGAAGAATTTTCTAGTGAATTCATGCGATGCGTTCATCAGAGAATAAGAAACGCAAACCATACTGATAGTTTAGAATAATGTACAAATTTTATAAAAGGCTAAGCGAAAAGACCCCTGTCTCGTTAGGCCTCTCTGCTGCATTTGCCACTGTAGACTACTTCTTAAAACTACCCCCTGATGCCTTCTCTCCTATTTCAGTGACAAGTGCACATTTTGCTTCTCAGTTAGGTCCTCTTTTTCTGCCCTTCAGTGTTAGTGTTTTACAAGGTACTTTTTTTAAAACCCCTTCTTTGTTCTCATTCTACAGACTTTCCCAGGAGTATTTCAAGCTTTCATATATGCTGATGTTACTCAAGTCGTACCTCTAAGCTTTGCATCTGTTTTAAACTCTTCACAACCTCATCATCCTTCCTTTGCCACATATTCCTCTAGTCCATATTTCATGTTGTCATCACCATTTGTTCAATTAGAAACCCGATGGTGAGCCTTGATACTTCCCACACTCTTGCTAATAATCAGCAAATCCTGCTTATTTTACCAACTAACTATACATTGGTCCTTCCGTTCCTACATTTCTACTAAAACTGTTTCACTTCCTTTCCCTACTATCTATTTCTTGGAATGAGGCAAAGATCTTCATTGATTCCCTGTTCCGTTAATCATATACCCTCAAACCCATTCTCCCAACTTCTAACAAGGGGATGTAAAATGAACATCGATCATCTTTACTCTCTTGCTTAAAACATTTCAGTGGCTGCCACTGCCTAAAGAAAAAGGTCCAGGGCCTCTAGTCCTCTTTATTCCCTTGTTCTTTAATTTTATTCCCTTATTACTTTCTGAATCAAACTTCACACCCTATCAATACAGAACTCCATGTAGCTTGCCACAAACATCAAGCAGTGTGTGCCTATTGAACCGTGTGAATCATGTTTACATAACTCCTTTTGCCCTCCACTTTCTTCAGCCCTGGACTCTTATTCAGCTATCAATAGCCCACATGTGTATCAAATCAATTTTTAAGGGTTATAAATTGACCACCATCAAAAACTGCTTCAGACTAAAATGGATTCTCTTGTTACAGCTATTGCAGTATTCAACATATATATTAAATTATCTTATGTAATATGGCTCCACCACTAAGTTGTACATATGTAGAGGGTAGTAATCAGTCATGTCCTATCTACTTTTGTATCTCTGATATATAGCACAGCGCTTTTTATAAGGATTTTCTGAACTCAACTGCAATCAGGCTAGAAACACAACCATTTTGTATGTTCACTCTCACATACAAACTTGTGTTCACATGTACACGCAAACAGAGTCAGGGCTACTTAGGTTAAACACAACACATATGAAGAGACCAAAATATTTTCTCAAATTAAAAGTTGAATATATGTGACAACGATGCAGCTCCCACAAAACTTGAATTGTGTTTCAACTGCCTTATTTAAAAATTATATGACACTTTCAACTCTAAAATTCCTTGTCTGCACCTGAAACATTGCATTTAGTTCTTGGTAAACAGACACAAAAAGAGCCATAGTGATTAGTGTTGAAATATCCTCATACAATCCACGGTACCAATTAACCTCTCTAACCCTCAGTCTCCTCACCTGCAAAATGAGGAAATTAGGCCTCTGAGAACCTTCTTGGATCTCAGATTTTTTTAATTAAATGCCATGTCAAGATAAGGAATAAAGAACAGAAGGAGTAGAGTGAGAGGAAATAAAACAAAACTTGCTTACCTCTCAATGTGTGCTTCATGAACCTATTAAAACACAGATACATCATTTTGATTAAAACAATTTTATGAATCTAAACTTTTCAAAATGCGTGAGTGTTTATATGACATTACAGAAATACAAGAGAAGGTGAATATGTTTTATTCTTTATAAGTCCAATAGGTATTAAATAACAATGCCCATAAACAATAATAATCTTTGTTTTATTTTTCTATCCCCAAGATAGAAAGAGTTGCTCTAAGATAATGTTGAATCTGAAAGGAATTTAATTCCTTATGTGGCCATTCCCAGAAAATCAATGGGATAATGCTGAGATGTCAGTGCACTTTCATTTTGTTAGTCATGTCATGTATTAAAATCTTCATATTATTGTATGTGAAGTTCTGAGAGCCATTAAAAATATATGAACTCACTATGGCCTTAAGTGGTACCTAGAACATTTTTGTGTGCATTGTTAGTGTGCAATAATTATTATTAGCTGAATTATGAACACTCTAGTAAAAAGTGTTCCATAAAGCATAATGGTATAGTTTTAGAAACATCACCAATGACCAAAAATACACTGAAAAGCAAAGTTCATGATGACAGTAGATAGAGTGGTCTCTGCTATTTTGGCAGTTTCTGTAGGTAAACATTAGTTTAATTAAGTATTCTTTTATGTAAAGAGCAGTATTTATTGAAAAGATGCTGACAGTACAGTATGAAGAAAATAAAAATAGACAGCTCACTCTTCTTTTCATCCCATGTCCAAAATAACTTCCTGGATGAAACCATTGATCATAGTTTGGTATGTAAAGATCTCCATATTTTCTATGTTCTTGTAATGGGATGTCAAGTGTAACTTTTCCCATTCTACTGGAATTATTAGAAGCCGGAAGTGAGAGCAAAAGGTTACATGCTGACAATTAGAGCAAATGTCTTAACCTCTCTGATCTTCAGCTTCTTCATGTATACAGTGGGAACAATAATGCATTTTCTTCCTAACTCATAGTATTTTTTCTTTTAATTGATATAATGCATGCAAAAGCAGTCTATAATTATAAATCATTACATAAATAGGATATTATTCTGATTTATGTAGAATGAAAATAAGCTTTCCATAATATAATGCCAAAAACAGGCAAGGAGTCCTTTAAACCTATAAAAATATAATAGGCTTAAATACATTAATTAATTTAAATGTAAATTTTGTGTTGAAATAAGTCAAAATGCCTGTTCAACTGAAGAGCTTTTACTAAAACCAATATTTTTTAATATTTCAAAAACTATTTATGAAATTGCCATATATTATATAGCCTTTAAAACTTATAATGTTTTTTCTCTTGTTTCAAAATAATCTATTAAGTGAACTTTAGAATATAATCACATGCTGTACATTACCCTTATAGCAATAAAAGGCATGGACAAATACAGAAAATAATGTGCCTAAAATGGAAATAGTTGCAATTAGCTTGTGGAACTGCAACTTTTCAACACTTTACAAGTTTTTTGTTTAAAACATGTATTATTGTGTATCTCTTAATTTAAATACAGGGAAAAGTGAGAGAAAATCGAAGTTCTAGAAGTTACTTCTTTACTACTTCTTCTACTATACTTCTTTTACTTCTACTATACTTATACTTCTACTATACTTCTTTTACTACTACTTCTTTACTATAAGGAGATAAAAAAATCTGCATATACTCATATAAGAAGTTATCTCAATGATCTTTGTCTTACTTTGTTCAGAGTGTTATAACAAAATGCTATAAACTGAGTGGGTTACAAACAACAGAAATCTGTTTTTGAAAGCGTAGAAATCCAAGTTTCGTGTATGGTGAGGGCCTGCTTTCTGATTCACATATGATGTCTTCTTGCGGTGTCTTCCAGTGGCAGAAGGGGCTAGCTCACTCTCTGGAACCTCTCTCATAAGGGTACTAATCCCTATCATGAAGGCGGAGCCCTCATGACCTAATGACTTCCCAAAGGCCCCACCCCCTAATTACCATCACCTTGAGGGTTAGGATTGCAACATGTGAATTTGAACACTCAATCTACAGCAGTCCTATCATAGCACATCTCTAAAAACATAGTGGGAGTTAAAGGGGGAAAGGGATTCTTTCCATAGTGGCTTTGGACTTCACTAATACTGTTTATTTGTCTTTGCTTTTTAACATTATTTCTTCAAGACCAGAGCTCACAGTAGCTTGAAGAATTTTGAACTCTTGCTCAGACCCTCCTTAATTTGGGACAGGAAATGTTTTTTAGCTTTGTAGGAATCATTATCATTGGATACAGTGTTTGAAGAAAAATCGTGTTTACAGAAGTGTCTGTTTTCCTGTCACTTCTCTTCTTTCTGTCAGGGACATAGAGAGGACCAGGCCCAGACCTACCTTCCCAAAAATACAAGTCTAACAAAGAAGGCGAAAGACTTGGATGTCAGCATGTCAGCATGAATACTGTCTTCAATGCACGGATGCCAGCTAGATAGAGTCTTCATTCTTCATGTTAAAATTGCACCAGCTGTATTGAGTGGGGGGCTGAGGGGACATAGCATGGTGAAAGTTGAGGCTGAAGGGGTCAGAAAAGCCTAGAGCAGCACATCCAGAAGCTTCAGAATTGTTCTGTGGGAAATAAGTAGCCATGGAATGGTTGAAACAGGAGGTCACCCAAGCAACCAAAAAGGATAGGCCAAGGAGGGGGCCATAGAAACAGGAGAACAAGAATCCCAGGGATTGGAGAACGCTAAGTCCAGTCAATTTTCTTTGCATCTAGGGAAACTGAGGGCAAGAGAGGAAAAGAGACTTGTCCATGGTCACCAGTTGGCTTCTGAGGTTCAAAATAAGGGGGATGGGGAAATCCGAAGAAGATCTGTTCTTACGCTCTGAAAAGGACAAGCAAGTGATCATGGGGTCGCTAATTGGAACAACCAAGGACTAGATGGGCCACTTTGGGGGTTTGGTGGGTGGGAAACGGCAGCAGCAGGAATGTTTATTTTGATCAGCTTCTCTCATTTCATCTCCTCCTCCTACCCTCTCCCACTGAGAAAGCTTCCCTATGTGCTGGCTGTAGACGCCGCCCCCCCCAACACACCTGCCCTGGCCCCACACAGCCACAGTGCTGGGTCACTGCCAAGGCACAGGACAGCCAGATGATTCATGCAAATGGAAAATCTACGAAGAGTACATTTCTGCTCTTAACTAAGGCCTGCAGAGGCTGCAGCAGCCCAGAATCCATCTCCATAAACATCTTCCTGTAACTCCACCTCCTTCAGACTGCAGGCAGGGTTAGCAGGTCTGAAAGGGGGCAAAGCAGGGGCCTGCAGGGCCCAGGCATAGGGGTCAGGGTGGCTATGCCCTGCTGCTGTCCCAGCCTGGGGAGATGCTGCCTCTCTTCACATCTGATCGCTCCCATCTTCCATTAAGCTCTGTCCATGGGCTATTTGTATTTTACTTTTCAGTTGAACTGAACATTCAACTTAGTAAAACTATATTTATCACTACATTATGTTTCATGAATTTTAGTTTTATATATATATATATATAATGCACTAGATTAAATTCCAAAAGCTGCCATTTTAATTGGATTTAAATATTACCAAACTTCGTGAAAAACTGGAAATTTTCTTATTCACAAATAGCCAAAATCGACAGGGATGATACATAAAATAGCCTTAAAATGCTATTAAAAGCACATCTTTTCCCAGATAATTTTACTTCATGAGACTGACCTGGAACTCTGATCTCTGTAATCTGTCTAGTTTTTAGATACATTAATGTTTAGTCTTTAAACTGGACAAAAAATATTGTGAAAGATAATTCCAAAATCAGCCTGTAACCCATTGCATCTCAGTGGATTTGGCAGCCTGATCTTTTCTCTGGTGTAACCCTGGCATCCTTGGTTTATTTAATTCTTTAAACTTTAATTAAAAAACAGCAGGAAAGGCCAAGAAGATAAGGCAGATGAAAATCCCTTTATAGCCTGAAATACAGTGAATACCAGTTTGAGAGAATGAGAACAAATTTTGTTCAAAAATGAATGTGACCCATGAAAATGTATTTCTTGTGGTCTATCATTTTGCAGAGAAAAACCATACCAATCTTCTGTTTTGTTGCCCTAGAAATATGAGAATCAAGCATCTGAAAAACTTGTTTATCAGAAATACAATTCTTTTACCTAGCTTTTTCCCCCTTTTCCAGTATTATTTAAGCTTGTTGTTAAATCTACTGTATTGTGGTGTCAGATTCATAAGCTTGCAATGCAATCTCCACTGAATGATGTGGCCGTTTCAATAATGTAGCAAATATGAGAATTTTGCTGTTGGTTTGTTGAAGGGCAAATTAACCTTCTAGCAATCTTCTGTGATATAGAAGTGATCTATTTGTAATAAAACTATAACCTGAATTGGGATCCAGAGGTTAATAAAAACAAGACACACTACCTAGCCCAGTGCCCTGTACATCAAATGCATTGAATACATGTTTACTGCATGTATAGATGGATAAATAAATAAGTAAATGAAAAAAGAAAGTGTTTGGGGAGGAGGAAAATAAAATAATGACTTTTAATACTAAAGAATATTTCTAGAAATTAATCTTGATAAAAATTTTTTAATAATTTCCATCTTTTCCACTGGTATAGTTAGTACATTTTAAGCTCAATTTCTTTATTGAGATAGACAAATCAAATATGCAGGTTTACTTATTTGGTTGTATTAACTTATTTTCATGAACCAAGCACAATTATGGACCATCACAACAAGGCAGTTTTGCTGTGTCTCACAAGGAGAATTTTTGGAAGGGCCAGTGGTCCCTGAAAGTTTGCAAACTAGAGGCAGAAAACAAGGAAAGAGTGAAACTATAAATCACAGGAACAAATGCATTCACCCAGGACATGCACTCTGCTTTTTCCACAATAGAGTGAAACAGCTGTCTTCTGTGTTTACCTTTCCTACTGTTGGTGGCATTATCATTCTCCCAGTCATCCCATCACAGAACTTGGAGCTCATTTTATAGCTTCCACAAAACACTGCCTGACTGCTTTAGTTTGTCTTCTCCCCTGGAAATTCTGGCTTAAATTTTTATACCCCAAGAACATAGTTCCTTTAAGAGAAAGGTTGAGTCTCTGACCCATGCTTCTCCTTCTCCCTGAAAGTCGTATAAGTTCAGGTAGTCTTGAGTCATGCCAGGGTCCAAAGACCTTCAAAGAACAATTTATCTATGACCACTCTATCTTCACTCCACCTTATTTGTTTGATGCTCTTAGCTGATCTTGATTTCTGACTTTCTTACAAACCTAGCTTTGTCTCAATGTTCAGACAGGTGTCCCCCTGCATTCTGCTTATTCCAGGGTGGAGAACCTAAGACACTGCCCTTCTTGTTCTGATATATGACATATGTGTTCTAATATATGACATATCTCCTATCGTTTTTCCATGGCTTTACAATTGCTGGTGGCACACCCCCTGGCGTGTTAACCAGAACTCATAATCTCTGCTGAGGTTATCCTGCTGTTCTTTAAGATCCTTCTTTAAGTTATATCTACTAAAGTCTCCTATTATGACTCCACAACTCTTCGCAGCTCTTTTTATTTTTCTCAGATGCAAGTGAATATTGGTCTCTTGTACTAACTAGTGTCAGTATCAATGGTGCAAGACTGGTGATGGAGTAATAACTGGTGCTGTAATTGTCATTTTCTGAGTACCAAAAGATGTCTGTGTGGTCCTGAAGTCTTCAAGTGCACTGTGCATTATTTATATACTAACTAAATAGGACAATTTTACTCCTTAAATAAGCATATAATATTATGATTTATAAAATAGAAATGCTTCAGTTGTGGAATTCAGATTAACTTGTGTCATTATTTACTTCTTCCATAGGTGCACAGTAATAGTACTAGCAGCAGAAATGCTGTTATGTGCAATTTGGGACATCCCACACACCTTTTCCATATTGATATAGGTCATCAAATATACCCAATGTATGATGAGAGACTTTCTGATTATTCATCATTATCGGGTCGACTGCTGCTCATAGAATTTTGCTTGTATTTTCTTTATTTTCTCTCACAAATAGAACCTATTAGCAGGATTTATTACTATCCTTGTTTTGGAAATGAGAACAATAGAGCAAAAAAGACTTAAGTAATTCACCTAAGCTCACACTATAAGTAATTGAAGAGAGACAGGAAATCAAGCAGTTTTACTGGAGAGCCAGTGCCCTTAAGCACTTTACCTCATATAGATTTTTTCCCTGTATGCCAAGGTTTGTATCAAATTCACTATTGGCTTATGTCAATTTGGCTATTAATAAATATTTTTTGACAGTGATGATGAGAATGCCAAAAGATATCACAGATAGTTCTGGCAGCAGGAGAAAAAAAAGAAAAAAAGAAAACTCGAGGCTGTGTGTGTGTGTGTGTGTGTGTGTGTGTGCGTGTACATAAGCCAAAAAGCAAACATTACTTAGAAAGTTAATCAATATTTTGTTAAGCACCTAGTAGATGTTGGCATTGTATTCACTGGCAACCAACCATAGTTGCTTCCCTGAAACAGTGTCTAGTCAAGTTAGGGAGACAGTCAAAAGTAATGTTTTGTTGGTAGTAGAGGTGTCATAGGACACCTTAGGAAGCATAGAGCATTCATAGCAAGGAAGGCTTCCGGCCATACATAGCAGGGAAGACTTCTGGAAGAACAAAACAATTAAGCTCAGAACTAAGGAGATAAGTCAAACTTTTTCACGTTAAAGGGTCCTGCTGGAGAGTGATCAGTCCATGTAGAGAGAGAAAAAAGTGTATTGGAAATTGTGGAGGGTTTCTGTTGTGCAAAGCAGGAGTGACAGGGAGGGGTCTGATGTGATCTCCTATTTATGAGATGTTTTTATAACTTTCTATGAAAATCCCTCATCCCCTGGGAATGAGTCTGTAGAAATGGTGGGCACCAGTAACAGTGTTTTTCCCACCTGACTGTGCCCTGTAGGCACTGTTGATAGATATAAGGGTGGGCAAGTGACCCAAAGTGCCACATTTGAAGTCTTTCCTAGGATTTCTCAAACTGGCACCAATAAGAGCAAAGCATTTCCTTCCCGGTGATTTGAACTTCTAAGTCAGTGTAACATAAGAAGTCTTTGTTTCTTATAGAATAGAAGATGATTTGGAGTAAGAGAGAAGCAAGAATAAGAAACAAAGTGAGTACTGGAAAAATGTTTCTCCCGAGAAACAAGGTCCAGGAGAAACTGTGGATATTTATGATGCTCCAGGTTTATCCTTTCAAATTTCCAATTTGCCTAAGTGTTTAGGGTTGGATTCTTGCTCCTTGAACCCAAAGAATCAAACAATAAAATGATTTGTTAAATTGGTGCAATGTGTGTTGTATGTGTATGAGACCGGAACCCTCTAAGAGCTCAAAGTGGCAAGGGGCAGAGATAATACAAAGGTATGTTTTCTAGTTGGTCAGTACATATCACGAGCATAGAGAAAAAATGTTGATTTAGGACAGAACATCCTGAAATAAAGAAATATCATGAGATCTCTTCTTAAAAGAGCTTCAGAATTTGTTTTTATTATCAGAAATTCTTTGGTGGCAAAAGCAATTCACAACATCTGGAGCAGAATGTAAGCCATAAGGCAGACAGAACCTTCCCCTGTACTTAGAGTCAAGGTACAGAGAATTTTCATATATCCCTTACCCTCACACATGTGTAGCCTCCTTGATTGTCAACCTCCCCCTCCAAGCAATACATGTGTTTCAACGGATGAATCATACATTGATACATCATTATCACCCAGAAAGCATAGTTTACCTTATGATTCACTCTTGGCCTTGTACATTCTGTGGGTTTGGATAAAGGTATAATGACATGTACCCACCATTATAGTGTCATACAGGGTAGTTTCACTGCCCTAAAAATCTACTGTGATGTGCTTACTCATTTCCTCTTCCCCCAACTTCTGGCAACCATTGATGTTTTTACTCCATAGTTTTGTCTTTTCCAGAATGTCATATACTTGGAATTATATAATATGTAACATTTTCAGATTAGCTTCTTTTACTTAGTAATATGCACTTAAGTTTCTTCCACGTGTTTTTGTGGCTTGATAGCTCATTTCTTTTTAGCACTAAGTAATATTCCATTGTCTATGTGTAGCACCATTTTTTAATCCATTCATCTACTAAAGAACATGTTGTATACTTTCAAGTTTTGGCAATTATTAATAAAGTTATAAGCATTCCTGTGCAGGGGTGTGTGTGTGTGTGTGTGTGTGTGTGTGTGTGTACACTAGTCTTCAACTCCTTTGGGTAAATAGCAATGAATGTGATTAGTGAATTATATAGTAAGAAAATGTTTAATTTTGTAAGAATCTGCCAAACTGTCTTCCAAAGTGGGTGTACCATTTTGCATTCCCACCAGCAATGAATGAGAATACTTGTTGCTCCACATCCTTGCCAGGATTTGATGTTGTCAATGTTTTTGATTTGGGCCATTCTACTAGGTGTGTGATAGTATCACACTGTAGTTTTAATTTGCATTTCTCTGATGATCATATGATGAGGAGCATCTTTTTATATGCTAATTTGTCATCTATATATCTAGAATAGTGAGCCCAGAAATAGACCCACATAAATACATACTTTCTCTACTGGTCTTTGACAAATGAGCAAAGGCAATACAATGGGGAAAAGGTAGTGTTTACAATAAATAATGCTAGAACAACTGGACAACCACACTAAAAAGAAAAGTGAATCAAGACACATACCTTAAACCCTTCACAAAAATTGACTCACAATGGATCATAGAACTAAATATAAAATCCCAAACTGTAAAACTCCTAGAGGATAGCATAGAAGAAAATCGAGATAATTTAGAGTTTGGTGATGACTTTTTAGATACAACATCAATGGCATGATCAATGAAATTAATAACTGAGATGGATGTCATTATAACTTAAATTTTCTTCTCTGTTGAAGATATGTCCAAGAGAATAAAAAGAGAAGAAACATACTGGAAAAAAAGATTTGCAAAAGACGTGTCTCATGAAAGACCGTTATCCAAAGTACAAAAGGAAGTCTTAAAAACCAAGTTACCAAAGACCACACTTTAAAAATGAGCCAAAGACTTTAATGGGTACCTCATCCATTATATGATTACCTTAGGCATAATTTGAATTAGTTTCCTTAGACACAGATTTTACTCTGCTTAGTGTCATTAAATAGCCTAGTGTCTTCTGACACTGGGAAGTGCTCAGAAATGGAGGTGTGTGCTGTTACTGGAACTAGGAGTCACAGAGTCACAGAGGGTATTTTCCTCCTCTACAGCCCAGTTGTATCTATTAATGTACTTTTTACCCAAATGGCTGACTTTGCTTGCTCAACACAGAAAAGTGGTGAGTTAGAAAAGTGAATCAAGGTCTGATACTCAGTAAAGCCCGAATTGAGAGATGAAAGAGTAAGTGTTATTGTTGAAGTGGTGGAATTGGAGCTGAAGATGAACTTGTCAAGGAAGCCCCTTGAAGTGTCTTTGGAATACATGCTAGTTGGTGTGACCAATAGACAACTGATAGATAGATGGTGTCTAAATCTTCAGAAGTGATGTGGCCGGAGGTGAAGAATCAAAACTCGGTGCATGTAGATGATAATTTCTGCAAAAGGACTGTAAGAGATTGCTCAGGAGAGGACACTGCACATCAACAAACTGGAGAAGGTCAGGCATGACCAGCCTCTTATTAATATAAACAAAAATCTCTTTTTTAGGTTTCATGGAAGAACTGCGTAATCTTTAATAATAATAAATGTGCTCTTTTAAACATTTTTACTGAAGACCCTTGATGTTTTCATTCTACCATGACATACACACCACTATCTTCTTTTGTCCGGAGCCCAGGTGAAATCCAACCACCCATGACTAAAATAGTGAATTTAGGAAATACTGTCTTCACCTTCTATATCCATTACTTTCCTGACTAATTTCCATTCACTGGTATCCTTCTTTGACTCCCTGTCTACCTAGAATGACTACAAAGTAACAAGCTTGGGAAAAAGCTGATACTTTTAGTCAGATAAGTCTTCCAATGCCTTTTAAATGATACTGCAAAGAAAGCTGTAGAGTTTCCCTGGGCTTAAAGCCAGCTCTGCTGGCATCATTCCTAGACTATTTTATCTAAAGACATTCTCTTATTGGATACCCCTCTGTTTGAACACATTTCTTTAGGCTTGGCACAGAAATAAAAGAAAGATTTCACATGGCATAGTAAGCTGAATAATGGTCCCCAAAGGTATCAGGTCCTAATCCTTGGAACCTGTAAATGTTACTTAACTTGGGGGAAAAAAAGTGTCATTTCAGATGCGATTAAAATAAGAATTTTGAGATGAGGGGGTTATCCTTGATTATGTGGTTGGTCCCTAAATGTCACCACAAGTATCCTTATAAGCCCAAGGCAGAAAGAAATTTGACGTATACGCAGAAGAGAATACAATGTATACATGGAGTATAGAGAAGTGATATGGACATACATCCAGGAATGTTGGCAGCCACTAGAGGCTGGAAGAGAAAAGGAAGGAGACTTCCCTAGAGCCTCCAGAGGAAGCATGGCCCTGTAACACCTTGATTTTGGCCCAGTAATGCTGACTTTGGAATTCTGGCTTTCAGAAAATGTGAGAGAATAAATTGCTTTTGTCTTCAACCACCAAGTTTGTCGTCTTTTTTTACAACACCCACACGAAACTAATATACATGAGACCAAAACCTACCTTTTATGTGCTTCTCTGTCCCCTTTGCCCATCGTTTATATCTAGTTGGTCTTGCTCTCTATATGACCTTCCACATGTATTTATGTAAATTTTATTTTAATTGCAACCTGTCTGTATTTCAGATTCAGCCCTGTGCTCTGTTCAATCCACAATATCACCCTGGGGAAAAAAAGAGAAAATAATGCATGAGGAGCAAACTTTATCAAGCAGTAGCCACTAACACTAAAAATGAAAACAATAAATCGGTGTGTATTTTTTGGAAATAAAATTGTTATTTTAAAAAAATTCAGGTTAAGTTAAACAAGAGTTAGATATTCTATAGTAGAAAAATTATTAGTTCCCAAGTTTTCAGTTATGATTTTATAATATGTGATCTTTCCCATAGGCACTTGAGTTTTTGTTTGCATATTGTGACAGTCAGGGTGTCAGTGATAGCAGATATCCATGTAGCAGGGTCACTGGTGCTTGCCAACTATTTTAATCCTCCAAACACACATTTCCTGGCACCCTTTCATTTAAGTATGCCATGCCCATGTCAATGAAATATGAGCAGCAGTGACACATGTCAATCTTTGCCTGAGGCAGTTAAATTTCTTAGGGCTATTTTCCAGGGGCTCTGCTTCTCTATAGCAGTGACCAAGGAGAGCATGGGTAGCAAATAGTGTATTTGGAACATGATGGAGCCTCCATCAGCCAGAGGGTGAGTCCTGCTGACCTGTGTGGACCTGTAATGGGAGAATTAAATTTTCATTGTGTTTAACCACTTTGATTTTTGTGCTGGCTATTGCAGCACATCCTAGCCTACTGTGATAAAGGGAGGGTGTTTCTTTCCTGTTCCTAGGTTTCTGAGAATACTAGTGTTCAAATCGAGAACTGGTAAAGAATTTGAACTTACTTATGATTTCTTAGTAACTTCTCATGAAAGAAATTCAAAATTCAGAAGAAAATACCTCATTAGCTTAACCTGAAATTTAGCACAATCTGAGATAATGAGAAATAGTGGATTTTAAAGAACGAATGAGAGTACATAATTTATGTGCAATAGTATATACATGTTCATAAACACATTTTAATTATGACTGTGAGACACATACACTCATCTTATATTCCTTTCAACAGGTGTAAACTCTCAATTTCTTGCCAAAAGTAGTAGCTGGAAAATGTTGTTTTTAAAAAGTACAATATAAAAAATGTTGTTTTAAGAAACTATAACGCAACTTGTTTTGCTTTAAGTAACTACATTGATAGAATTTTACAAATCTTAGGAATTTTAAATAGAAAAAGTCTTAGAAGTTTGGTGATGTATTTCAGTATTAAAAGTTATTTTCGTTATGGTTAGTAATACACTTGAAATAGAGCTATACAAGATCATGGTTAATAATATATGCATAGTAATAGTTTTATATCAAGATATTTTAGAGACAAAATATTGCTCATATAACTAAAATATTTGACCGATTCATTTAGCTAAAACAACAAACTGGTTAGGAAGATTGACTTTTTATGTACGGAAAGATAGTTACTAATTCATCATATCTTCTGAACCATGGATAATCTCTAGTTTCTTGTCCAAGAATTCCACATTAAAGATGTTCTCATTGAAGTTCTCCATCAGATGTGAAAACTTACAGAATTCTCCAGAGAGCTTTATAACAATCAAACTTACAACCGCTTAAACAATGTGTCATTATTTAAAATCTTTAATAGTAAATATGAAATGCACACGATTGAAACAGAAAATAGCAAGCAGAAATCCCTCAGGAAGTTGACTATAGGGAACATTCTGGAATAGAAAAATTTAATGATGCATAAAAATAGAATAATAATCAAATTTCTAGATATAGGAAGACATTAATATAATTATAGCAGAGGTACTAAGAAGATCATAGTACTGTGGGGAAAGGTCAACTGTGTTGATAAGCAAGTAAAATCATTATTTTGAAACTAATAAAAATTCTTCCATTTTATTGAAAGTCATGTCTATCTAAAATCTATTTCTATTAAAACTTAACTGGAAATCTGATCTATGAGGTTGTGTGTGTGACTGAATTGCACCAATTTCCCACCTGATGTATTGCAATTAATATATATATAGCAGTATTTCAAAGTCAACATTTATTTATTTTAAATAACCTTTAGTGTATTCAAGGGCCAAAATGAAATATCAAAAGGGATATTGACAGATAAAATAGCTTATGCAAATGGAACAAATTGAGGTGAGAAGAAAGTATCCCCTTGATTCCCTTTATCTTGTATTTAAAAGTAACAAATCTGAAGTCATTTAGTAAAACACATTTCCAGCTCAACAAAATTCATACATAATTTTCACTTCCATATGAGGCTTCTTATATTCAGTCAGTTTAATTATCTACAACCCTTGAATGACATTTTTTAATCCTCTGTGGTTCACTGAAAACCCTTGTAAAATATAACTAAGTAGTGTGTTCATTAAAATGTCAGAAACATTTTCAAGTCCAAGTAGTACAGCATATTATTCCTAAATGTAGTAATAATACAATAACTATGCCAGGAGGGTATAATTAGCAACTATTTGAATGAACAATTGTCTTAAATTATTCAGCATCTTCATGCATAGCATCTTAATTAAGAAACAAAATTATTTTTAAGTTCATCCATAGGAAAAAATATGAAAATAAGCTTAATAAAGAATGCAAGTTGGATGAGCCTATTTAATATGTTTTATACATAAAGTAGCTGCAATTGTTTTGACAGGACACTTCAAATGTCATTAATGTTGACAGAATATTACAGTTTACACAGAATTTCAAAAAATGTGGCAGTGATTGTATTCTACTTGTATCTTCACTGTAATTGTTGAGAATATAGAATTGAGAGTACCAATTGCCATATTCGGTTGAGTGTGCATTAACTTTCAACAGAGGTATAATCAAATCCTTGGGTGACAATCTTGTATCTCTTCATCACCAGGCCTTGCTCAAGTTTTGTTACAGGGGCTACAAGGACTATTGTTGACACATATGTGAGTTTTCCAGGGGCTCTGCTTCTGGAATCATACAAAACATGATCACTAACAAATATAATAATATTACATTAGAAATTAATAACATTAGGATATAGAGCAAAAGAAAAGTGAAAACATATATGAGTCATTCAGATGGCTAGCATTCCTTAGCAGCTACTGAGTGGGTTTGTATAGGAGTAGATGTTATTTTGAAACACATAAACATCTTGAGCTAAAACTTCCTCTCTTGCCACTGCCTCAAAAAGAGAAACTGGCCTTGTTGCCTCTCTGTTTACCCTACCACAGTGGCTGGACTATCTTTAGGAGACCATCATGTTCCCTAAGTAAAGAAATTTCTCCCAGTCTACCTTAAGTAGCTGGATTTTGAAATAATTACAGTAAATGTAGGGGCACCAAAATGTTCCATAAATAGACTAAACACTACAGTGAAAAGAAAGAGATTGAGAAACTGGAAATTTTAAAAAGGAGGATACAATTATGTATTATATTAGAGAAACAGTTTAAGGATAATACTAATTGAAACTATAAGGGTATCATTATGATACCCAAAACACCAACAATAACAAAGCTGATGCAACTGATGTAGACTTCAAAACAAAGAGGGATATTTCATAATGACAAAAGCATCATGTTATCAAAAAGACACACTTCTAAATGTGTATGTACCCCCCAAAAAAAGCTTTAAATGCATTAAGCAAAATTTGACAGAACTTAAGGAAGAAATAAATCAACAAACATGATTAAAGACTTTAACATCCATCTCCATGAATGATAGAACAAGTCAAGGGTAAAATAAAGCAAATGTATAGGATATTTTAAAAATGCAATCAACTAACTTGGCTTATTGACATTTATAGAATATACATCCAGCAATCAAAGAATATACATTTTTTTCTATTGCACAGGAAATGCTCATTAAAATAGATTATGTTCGGCTATAACATCTCTAACATGCATCTTAATATATTACAAAGGATTGAAATCATACAAAACATGATCACTAACAAATATAATATTACATTAGCAATTAATAACATTAAGATATAGAGGAGAAGAAAAGTGAAAACATTTCAAAAGAATTCATTAGTCAAAGAAAAGTAAAAAGGAAAAATATAAACATCTTAAAAGAATGTGATTAAAATATAATATAAAATATTTAGGGGTTACAGCTAAGGTTTAATAATTAGAAGAGATGTATAAAATCAGTTATCCAAGCTCTTTCCTTAAGAAGATAGAAAAAGAATAATAAAATAAATGAATAGTGTCAGAATAACAAAATTTTTTTATGGAGAAAAAAGGAAACCTCGACCCCTTACCTCAGTTTATAAACAAAAATTAGTTTGAGATGCCTCTTAAACCTAAACATATAAGCTAGGACCATTATCCTTCTAAACGACAACATAGGAGACTATCTTTTTCACTTTGGGGTACAGATTTCTTTAACAGAACACAAAAAGCACTAATTTTGAAAGAAAGAAAAAAGTCATGTGGAATTTCATCAAAATTTAAAATTTCTGCTTATCAAAACTTGCCATTAAGAAAATAAATAAGCCACAGACTGTAAAACATATTCAGAGTTCATATATCTTCAAAGGATTCATATTCAAAGTGCATAAAGTCACTTAAAAAAACACTTAAAAGACAGCCAGCCAAAATTTGAAATTAAGCAAAATATTTAAATGAACACTTTACAAAAGAAGACACATGAATAAGCAATATACGCATGAATAAGTGCTCAATATCATAGTCAATAGGGAAACACATATTAAAAACACGAGATCCCATTTCACATTCACTAGAACATTTAAACAGACAGACAATTCTATCTTAACGTCAGTGAGCATATGGAGCAAATGGAACTCACATCTATTGCCATTGAAGAACAATCGGTAACTTCCTATAAAATTAAATGTCACTTGACCACATGACTTAGCAGTTCTATTTCGGGGTATTTACCTAACAAAAATAAAAACACATGCCCAGAAAAAAGATGTGAAAAAGAATGTTTAAAGTAGCCATATTAATAAATAGCTAAAAATTGAATCAAACTCCCCCCCGATAAAACTCCCACAAACAACAGAAGAATATACAAACTATACAGTCAAATATTACTCAGCAATAAAAATCAATGGACTACTGATACATCTCAAAATAAAAAATGGTATAAGGTTAGACACTCAAGTATACTCACCCTGTGATTACACACACACAGATACACAAGCATATATATTTGTAGCTATAAGTATTAGAAAGTGGTTGCCTTTTGGAGGGATTTAATTCACTAAAAAGTGGTCTCGTATAACTTTATAAATAGAAATACACTAATACACACTATATACATGTAGGATAGCAATCAAATGCATATATGCAATTGTCAAAACTCAACTTGGATTCTTAAAATCTGTGCATTTTATCATATAAAATTAAATCAATAAAAATTTGAAACTTGATAGGTGAATTAAATTGATACATCCAATAAAAAAGAGAATGACTAAACTGAAAGTGAAGTCAATAAATTTATAGTGACCTGAAGCACAGAATAAATATACACATGAATATTTTATATATATATAAAACACAATTTTATATATTATATGTGTGTGTATATATATTTATAAAAAGCATTTGAAACATATAGGAAACAGAGAGGAAAAGGGATAAGGCTGGCAGTTTTCTTATCAAAGGAATTGATGGAAGCAAACAGACAAAAGAATGTCATTTTTAAGTACAAAGAAAATCATTGCCAACCTAGTATTAAACTGATACCTAACAGATAAAAATTAATTTTCAGAAAAACAAAAATAAAGAAATTTATTGCCAATAGGCCAATACTAAAAGGATTATTAAAGGAATTTCCTTAGAAAGAAGAAATGTAATTTGACAGAATCATGAAAATGCAAAAAGTAAAGAAGAGTAACAGAATGCTAGCTGTAAGTGACTATTGTCTGTAAAAAGCAATAACAAAAATGTTTTGTGGAATATAAGATAAATTCAGAATCAAAATTCACAACAACAGTAACATAAAAGGCAGGAATAATTCAATAGGATTAGAATGTTCCAAGGTTCTAACACTGTCAGAAAATTTGTACATGTAATAAAGCAATGTAAGTACAACTACAAGGTAGTAAGCAATGTCTGTTGTGCATGTGGTAACTTTAGAGTAATTCAGTGTACACAATACTGCATAAAAATTACAAGTATAAAAAGCAAAAAGAAAAGAAAAAATGAAATGTTAGAAATTTTCAGTATTCTAAAAGAAGGAAGAAAGAGACAAAAGAACTTAAAACATGAAACTTGAACAGAAAGCAAATAGTATAATGGTAGTTATGAACCAAATATATTAGTAATGACATTAAATATAATTAGACTACTAAAATTAAAAATATATTGTTGTAATAATAGATATTTCTAAAATCTCAACATATATTAGATCCCTCTAAAATATTAGAAAATTGAAAAGTTAAAAGCAAAAGGATAAAAAATGTTATACAATGCAAACCCTAAACAAAAGAAAGTGGCTATAGCTATACTAATATCAGGCAAAATTATTTAAGTCAAAGGTTTTACTAGAGATTAACACGGATATTTCAGAGGGATAAGGGTATTAATTCTCAATAAAAACCAATAGCATTTAATATTAAATATGAAGGTATCCAATCATATAACCTTAACAATATAAAACTATAGAAATTGTTTCAAGATAATCCATGTTAAAGCATCTAACTGTATAAGAAGATGATACTCAAATGTTCATTCTCAATCACTCACATAAAATCAGAAAATAATTGGAGTTCAGGAGTACTGGGATGTGCCTCCTACTCTACAACTAGCGGGCTGTTAAGATTTCTGTCTCTCAATTTAATCAATCAACAATTGAGTGATTTGATCCTATGTGTCCTAACATTTCATGATTCTAAAGAAGGAAAAGTACTAGTAATGTTTCAATGGATTATATAAAAAGGCATTTTGATTTTTGTTAGAGAACTACCTCACAAGCTCTATCTCACAAACTCTGGAGCAATGTGGTAGCATGAGATAAAACTTGGTGTTAACATTTCTGTACACCGACTAGCCTCCAAGTTTGGCAACAGTGAGATGCTGGAATTTGTGGTGCCAACTCACACTGGCCCTATTATGTATTATACTCCTGCTGTGTACCATCCCAAATGTTCAGAAGAAAACACTGAAGCTCAGGGAATTTGGTTATTTGTCTAAGTCCTGATGGATACCAGGGCTTCTGAGTTCTCATCTCCCTAAGTAAATTGTCTCAAGATTTAATTCAAACGTCTGAAAAATTTCATGATCAATTAAGTTGTTAGAAAGATTCTTAATTTGTTTCACAGAGAAAGAAGATTTTAGAGTTCAAGCATTCCTTATGTAATGTATCTATCCAATCTCATTTGATAGACGTTGACATTGATTGACTGGCATAGAGCGATTGCTAATAAATGTTTGTTGACTGCATTAATGTGGTATAATTGAGTAACAAGGCACAGAGAGTTCAGATTTGGCCACCAATTAGCTATGTGATTTCTGACTTCAATTCCCCTAATTATAACTACTTCAAATTTACTAGTTTCAGATACTAGTTTCAAATGTCTGTGATTGTATAAATCTAAGTGACTTGCCCGAGGTCACTTACCCATCTGGTGATAGAGCTCGTACTGAGACCTGCTATTAAAATAAGTTTTCTTTTAAAACAATTATCTTTCATGCCAACTACATTTTTGAACTGCAGAATATATGCTTAAGGGATTCATTTTATAGTATTGGCTGCTATTGATTCCTCAAGCCAGTTTCAATGATAACAGCCTACAGTGCCATCTTCAGATTAAATACTGCAGCTAGGACTCCAACTAGCACATAATGCCTAGTGGAGGACCTCCATTTACTGCACCTTCACTATGTGCAAGAAAATATTCTAAGTGTTTCACATTGACCTCCTGAATCCACACAATAATGCTGTGGGGTAAGTCCCAGTAGTACCTCCGTTATACAATAAAAAATCTTAGGTACGTGTATACACACACACACACACACACACACACACGTTGCCCAAAGTTATATAACTAATAAATGCCACAGTGAATATTTCTGTTATCATTGTATAGTTAGTTGTTTTGTTTTAGAATCAGGATAATAATTACATTGCTTTTCTTAGCAGGAAAGAAAATACAGTGCATATTAGGACAGTTTTAAAAATACAGACTTTATATACAATAAACAGCTATAAGACTGAAATCCTACATGTCAGACTGAAGTAAGTACTAAATGCAGATTTTAGATCAGTAATAGCAATCGAGGGTTTAAAATATTTCTGCTGCACTTGTAACTGTAAATAGATGCGGTGAAGGAACAAGTCTAGGTTAACACAAAACTATTTCTCCTTCCCTCAACTCCAAAATAGAAAGGACATTTTTCAAGAATGAGAAGAAATGAAGCTTTTAGTTTTGATGAAATCAAGTGTATTCAGAAATCAAACGTAATGCATTGTTTTAACAATCCATTAGACTAGTGATTCTCTCCTCTATTGCACCTGACATTCTTTTCAAAATATCACCAAATGCTGACATGCCATCATTTGACAGAGATTGCTTGTCAAAAATGAAATATATTCTTAGAGTGTCTTTCACTAATAACAGTCCTCACAGCTGTGAGAACAAGTAACAACGTTCCACTCCTCCCATCCTCTTTTATTATCTCTCTTTTCTAAAGTGTCAACTTGCAGAAATCTTTAATATGTGGAAGATGGCTCTATTAAACCATAAACACCCCTAAATTCATAAGATGGCACAGCCCACTGAAATACCAGTAAGTTAAGAATGAGGTGTATAGTTCAATGCATTAGTAAAAATCTGCTTATATTTTTCAAAACCTGCCAGCTAATCTATTTTCAGCTTGTAATATTTTCATTCGAAAAGGACTTTGTACATTTCAGTTAGAAACAAACCATTAAATCATGTGAGGATTATTGCATAAATAATAAATGAACAGAGAAAAATTGGGTCATTTAATTTTCTTCACAAAGGAATGGACTCTGGATTAATATTAGAAAGTTCTTTGGAAAGTGAAATTCACTATTTTGTCAAATAATATTCACAGTCTTTCTGTTTTGATTTTCCAAAGCACCCATAGTGTAATTTTATAACCTGCATGCATCTAAATATGCATTCATATTTTAAATACAATTAAATAAATTTAACATGGTAAATAACATTCTTTAAGAACACAAAACTTTTAAAGGCACATGTTTGCTAAATAAATATATTAGAATGCAATCACCTTATATTACATTAGCCAAAAAAAAAAAACTAGATTTAAACATAAAACACACACACATTCATACATACAAAAAAAGTTTAAATCAACATTATTCATAATATTGAAACATAGAAAATAAGCCAGATAGAGACGGACTGATTAAACAATGCTGATATTTATTTAGCAAATGGCAACATAGCTATTAAAATAATGGTATAGATCTGTATTTATTGAATAGGCAATTTTATGACATATTACAAGATAAGTAAATCAAATTTCTTTTGTACATGGATATATAGATATATAAATGGCATAGATATATATTTTGTTTTATAGGCTGATATCTGCAGTCTAACAATTTTTTAACTCCCGTATCAGTTTGGGTTCACCAGAGAAGCAGAACAAGTAAAATAAATGTGTGTGTGTGTCTGTGTTTGTGTGTGTGTGTGTCCGTATAGAGCGAGAGATTGTGGGGAGAAAGAGAGAGTAGGGACAGAGAGGGAAAGAGTTCAAGGAAGTGGCTTTTGTGATTGTGTGGGCTGGGTATGCAAGTCTGAAAACTGTAGTGCAGACTGTCTGGAAAGGAAGATCACAAGTATGCTGGAAATCATGTGCATGGCCAAAGCTATTTTCCCACAAGCAGAATTTCTTCTATTCCCTCAAGAAAAATTCAGCACTACTTTGAATGTCTTCTAACTGATTAAGTCAGGTCCATTTGTGTTATCCAGTACAGACTCCCTTACTTAAAACCACCTGATTAGGGATTTTAATTACCTCTGCAAGCTCCCTTCAAAACAACTAGACTAGTGATTAATTGAATAAGTGAGGGCTAAACCCAAATTAAATTGACACATCAAAGAAGAAACCACATCTCTCAAGCAATTATCATCTCTTGCCTGGATTATTACAATAAGCTCCTAACTGGGCTCCTTGATTCTGCTGTTGACCTTATTTAGTTTGTTCTTTTCACTGTAGCCATAGTGATTCTGTCATTACCAAAGACAGATAATGATACCCCTCTGCTCAAACCCTCCAATGGCTTCCCATGTTGTTCAGAGTGAGAGTGAAAGTCCTTATTACATATAACAGAAAATCTTTAAAGCAGTAAGGGAATAAAGATGCATACATAAGAACAAAAAAAGCTAAAGGGAAAAAGAAGCAGAATTCTCATCTGAAACTATGTAAGCTTGATACCATTTGAGACATTTTTAAAAGGTTGAAAGAAAAAATCATCAATTTGTAATTATATATCCAATCAAAATATATTTCAGAAAAAGTCTACATACAAACAAAACAGGGAATTCATTAAAAGGAATTCTTGAGGCAGAAGGAATATGATACCAGAGCACATAATTGTATCTATATAAGAAAATGAAAACCTGGAAAAGTTAGAAATAAAGATAAATATAAAAGACACTGTTCTTTTATTCTAGTTATTTTAAAAGGCAACTGATAATGATATGCCAATGCATGCCCATCAGTTGTAAAAAATACATCGATCTGATGGAGGAAGTTTATGGGGGGAGGGCTATACATGTGTGGGGCAGAGGTATATGGAAAATCTTTGTACATTTTGTTAAATTTTGCTGTGACTCTAAAACTGCTCTAAAATGAAGGCTATATTTTTAAAAAGATAACTGACTGTCTAAAGTATATATAGTAGCAATGTATTCAAAGTTTATAGCATAAGAAAAATAAAATGTATGACAATGATAGCAAAAAAGATGAGAAAAAAGATTTGGAAATATACTATAACAGTTATGCACTACATAAAGCCATACATTATTATTTGAAGGAAAACTATGATGAACGAAAGATATATATTTTAAACCCTAGAGCAACCATAAGAGTAATGGTAAAATAAATTTTAAAATAATACTAAATACAAATAACCAAAATAGTAAAAATAATACTAAAATGAATAACATTGAAATAAATGAGAAGCCAATGGTAGATATAAAATAGAATTATTTAAAAATACTCAACAAACTATAAAATCTTTTTTTAAAAAAAGGGAACAAAAAACAGATGGAAAAAAGAGTAAAAAACTAGGAAGATGGTAAAATTCAATCTAACCATAGCAATAATTATAATAAATGTAAATGATCTAAACATATCAATTGAAAATAGTCAGTTTTCTAGACTGAATTACAGATCAAGATACAACTCTATGCTGTCTATGTAAATGCACTTAAACTATAAAGATATGGATAGATTGAAAGCAAAAGAATAGAAAAAGATATACCATATAATACTGTGCAAAAAGATGCTGGAATAGCTATACTAATAACACACGAATCAGACTTCAGCACATGGAGCACTATCAGAGTTAGTGTTATTATACAATGAAAAAAGTATCTATTTACCAAGAAGACATAACAACCCTGAATGTGTTTTTATCTGAAAATAGAGCTCCAAAATTTGTGAAACAAAGCATTATAAAACTGAAAAGGGATCAGGCACATACACAATTAGTTGAAGACCTTAACATTATTTTTTAGTATTTGATAACAGAAATGTAAACAGAAAAGCAAAAAGGTTATAAAAGATGTGAGTGATACTCTCAATCAATGTAATCAAATTATTATATATGGAACATTTCATCAAACAAAAGCAGAATTAACTACTTTTCCAGTAGCTCATGTAATATTCACCAAGATAGATGCTATCCTGGACCTTAAATCAAAAATCTGCAAATTTTAATAAACTGAATTTGCCCAAAATGTTCTCTCCTACCAAAATTGAATAAAAGTAGATATTAGTAACAAAAGAAATAATTGTAAAATTCCCAAATCATTTTTCTGAAGAACTCATTGTTCAAAGAATAAAACATTATAAAAATAAGAAAACATTTTGAACAAAAAAAATGAAAATGAAACATAAAAATGTTGGTATAAATTGAAAGAAGTGCTCAGAGAAAAATTTGTAGCATTAAATTCCTATATTAGAAATATATAAAAACCTTAAATCAATAATCTATGTTTCCACCTTAAGAAACGAAAAAAGGACTATAAAATTAGTGCTAGAGCAAAAAAAAAAAAAAAAAAAAAGAAAAAGAAAAAAGAAAATAAACAATTATAAAGACAAATGTAACAATGCATTGGTAAATAGAAAAAAAAATGAGCAAATTCCTTGAAGGACACAAACTACCAAAGTCTATGAAAGAAGGGTTTTTTTGGTTTGTTTTTTGAGGTTTTTTTTTGGGGTTTTTTGGGGTTTTTTTTGTTTTTTTTTTGAGATAGGGTCTCACTTTGTCATGCAGGCTGAAGTGCAGTGGCATGATCACAGCTCATTTCAGCCTCAAGCTTCTGGGCTCATATGATCCTCCCACCTCAGCCTCCAGAGTAGCTGGGACTATAGGCATGTGACCACCATGCCTGGCTAATTTTTGTATTTTTTTCTGTGCATGGAGACAGGGTTTCACCATGTTGCCCAGTCTAGGCTCAAACTCCTGGATTCAAGCAATTCACCCACCTTGGCCTCCCAAAGTGTGGTGAATACATGCACCACAGCACCTGGCCTTATGAAAGAAGATATTAATAATTAGAATAGTCTTTAATGATGGTTATTAAATAAATTGAATTTATAGGCAAAATTCTTTCAATAAATGGCAGAACAAGACAGCTTCATTAGAAAATTCTACTACACATTTGATTAGAAACAGTTACCAATTCTAAATAAACTCTTCCAGAAAACAGAAATGGAGGTAATATTTTACAACTTATTTTATAATTAGAGCATTGTCATTATCCTAAAGTCAGACAAATATATTACAAGAAAACTACAAACTAAATCTATTATAAAAATATATGCAGAAATTCTCAATAAAATATTAATAAATTAAATTCAGCAAGATAAATTATAAATTAGATAGATAGATAAATGGATAGATAGATAATACATGATGACCAAGTGGAATTTATGCAGAAGTGCAATCTGATTCAATGTTAAGATTTCAATGGTAAAGAAGAAAAAGAAGAAAATGCATATTTATCATCTTAGTAGATCCAGAAAATGAACCTGGCCAAATTAAATATCCCTTCATAAAAAAATACTCTCAAACTAAAAACATTTTAGCAAACTAAAAAAATTTCTTGGCCTGATTAAGGACATTTACAAAACTTTACAACTGACATCACACTTAAAGTTGAAAGCATGAATACTTTCTAAGACGGAAACCAGGAAAGGAAATTTGCTTTCACCACTTCTATTCAACATGGTGTTGTTGCCTTATTTTATATAAGACATAAAAAAAGAAATAAAAAGTGTGAAATTGGAAAAGAAATGAAATTAGCTCTATATTCAGATAACATGCTGATTGTCTTAGAAGAATTTGCAAATGTTACTGTACCTGATACATGGGTTTTAGCAATGTCACAGAATAAACAAATGGTTAGGGAGAGAAATTACAGTACCATTCAACATAACACCAAAAAAAAATCCTTGAAATACTAAAGTCTGAATTTTTAAAAATATTTTCAAATTTTGTAGGCTAAACATTACAAAACACGAATGAAAGAAATCAAAATAAGCCTCAATAAATTACAGTATATCCCATGTTTATGGATTGGAAGACTCAATATTGTAAAGATTTTACTTCTCCTAACTCACCTGTAGAGTCAATGCAATCCCAATAAAAAAACTAAAGCAAATTTTTTAGTAGAAATTAGCAAGAAGATTCCAAAATTCATATAAAGAAGCAAAATATCTGGAACATCAAAAGTATTTTTTAAAAAGAAAAGCAAAGTTGAAAAACCTATACTCATATTAAGTAATTATCATAAAGCAAAAATAATTGAACCAATATCATATTGACAAAATAATAGGTACAGAAATCAACGGGACAGTAGAGACCAGAAATTGATCTACAAATATACAGTCAATTGTTTTCCTGCAAGTGCACAAAAGCAATTTAATGAAGTCTATTCAACAAATTATACTAAAGTAATTGGACTTCAACTTACCAACAAATAAATAAATCTTAACACATATATCACAACTTGTTAAAAAATTAACTGAAAATAGATTTTAGACCTGGATTTTGTATCTAAAATTTTTAAACTTTTAGAAGAATATTTAGGAGAAACAATTTTTGACCTTAGGTACATAAAAGTTCTAAGCTATAAGACATGAAATACAAATCATAAAAGACAAGCTTGATAAATTGGACTTCATAAAAAACATGTATGCCCTTCAAAAGTCATTGTTTCAAAATAAAATGACAAGTCACATACTGGGAAAAAATAGTTGTAAAACATGTCTGACAAAGGCAAAATTATAGGGGAAGAAAACATCACTAGTTACAAGAAGTTAGTGCTAGTTTGGGGACTGGTTGACTGCAAAGGTGCATAAGGAAAGTTTTGGGGAAAATACAAATATTTTCTGTATCATGATTGTGGTGATCACAACAGTATATAGTTTAAAATACTACATAACTAACCACTAAAAGGAACAAGTTATACAGCATATGAATTTCCTTTTTCTTTTCTTTTCTTTTTTTTTTGAGATGGAATCTCCCTCTGTCACCCAGGCTGGAGTGCAGTGGTACAATCTCAGCTCACGGCAACCTCTGTTTCCCTAGTTCAAGTGATTCTCCTGCCTCAGCCTCCCAAGTATTTGGGATTACGGGTGTGAGCCACCACGTCCAGCTAATTTTTGTGTTTTTAGTAGAGACAGGGTTTCACCATCTTGGCCAGGCTGGTCTTGAACACCTGACCTCATGATCCACCTGCCTCGGCTTCCCAAAGTCCTGGAATTACAGGCATGAGATACTGTGCCTGGCCGTGAATTTATTTCTAAAGTTTTTTTTTTTTTAATTGCCAGTGTATTAGGAGATTGATTTTTAAAGATTTTTACATATATGACTGTTTACTTGAATTTCAACAGACACAGAATTCTTAGTTATAAGTTATAGTGGGGGAAAAGTGTCAAACTCAATTCTAAATTTCTTGTTTTGATCCACTCAAAAAAAATGAGAAAATATTCATTAAAAATTTATTGTGTGACAGATGATCTGCTACACAATTTGACTCTATTCAATATCTTATCAAAACCTTGAAACAATTTTATTAGGTCTTATGGCCATTTTTAAAGATATCTAAAACTCAAAAAAACTTAAATAGGATTTTAGTGGTGATTTAATGTCTCTGTTCTCGTAAAGTGAAGTGGATAATACTTCTCAGGGCTTTGCTGCGGATTATTCATTTAGAACATTCTTCAACAAATAATTATTAAGCAGTTTCTATGTGGCTGGCACAGGTCCAGAACTAGGAATGAAGAAGATGAGAGAACCAAGGTCTCCTGATCATGAGGTTAAAATGCTAGTAGAGGAGACAGACTATATTCAAACAAATGAATAATTTTAAGAAGTAGATATATCAAGTTGTGATAAATGATACGCAAAAGAATTGTGACAAGAAGGGCAGGTTTCTTACTTTCTATTCAATAGTTAGGAATGTCTATCAGAAAGTGACAGTCAATAAAGATATTCAAGATGCAGCTAAGATTTTGGCTTGCACAGCCAAGTGGATATTGTTGGCGTTTACCAAGATGGAGAAAACTGTGGGAAAGGCAAGTTTGGGGGGGAAATTAAAAGTTCACTCTGGGCTTGCCATGGGCTAGATAACTTGATTACTGCTTTACAGGTAATCTTACCTAATGAAAACATATTTCTCTGAACTCAAAACTCATGACCAAATGAAACTAGGGTCTAGATTTACCACAAATCTGTATTCTATAAGTAGTGAATGTCTTATGAAGCATCAATATTATAAATTAAAAAATTATAATTCATGTTAAAAATTCATGCATCAAGTTTTCAGGAACCATAAATATATATACCAATAAAATGGAATAGCAAGATATTCTGGGTATGAGATTAACTACTAAAAATGATCCCAGCCGGTTTAGCTTTTACAGTGTGTAAGTCAACTCAGGTTGCCATCACAAAATACTATAGACTGGGTGGCTTAAAAAAACCAGCAATTTATTTATTCATAGTTCTGGAGGCTTGAGGTTCAAAATCCTGGTTCTGGCCAATTAGGTTTCTGGTGAGACACTCTTCCTGGATTCCTGATTGCTGCCTTCCTACTATGTCTTCACACAACGTTTCCCTCCATCTCTGCACCCTTTCAGGGATGGAGCTCTCTGGTGTCTTTTCTTATAAGCCCACTATTCCTATCAGGTCAGATTCCAACCCTATGACCTCATATAACCTTACGTATTCCCTGTAAGCTTTATGTCCAAATGCAGTCATATTGGAGATTAAGGCTTCACCAGTCACATGAAAATTGGGGGAGGAGGGATAAAGTTTTGTCCATAGGTCCAACTTTGTTGTTGCTTTTGTTATTCTTTTGTTTGAAAGCCCATAAAATTCTTGCACAAATAACTATAAGTTTAAATAATTCTATATCAGTTATTTTAAATCCATTGACAGCTTTACTTACATTGCCTTCAACAAATTATAATTTTCAATATACATCAATAAGAAAACTGTTTATGACAGCTAATTAATGGAATAGTACACTGAAATTTTAAATATATATAAAACATTTCAGTGTTCTGACTTTCATATGTTATATATGAAAAAGGAAATGTTCTTATACAGAAAAATTATTTTTTCTTACAGTACAAAAGTTGAAGAAATCCTAAGTTGTAAAAACGTATCCTAATTTCTCTTTATCTTTTTCTCTCTCTTATAATCCGCTATTCACCTAATTGTTAGTATTAATATCTAAAGTCAGAAGCTTTGTAATTAGCAAAAAGCAAAACAAACAGACAACTCTTTACACCTATATTTTAAAATAAAAATGTAAACAGATATGGCATTTCATTTGCTATAAATACATTTAAGATCGACTTCAAATTTTCTCACCCACACCGAGAAATGTTATCTTGCAAGATAAAAAGAAAGTAGCTATTAACTGACAAATAAAAATAAGGTACTAGATTTCAAATTTAAATGTGTGATAGTTGTATAGTTTGTGTGTGTGTGTGTGTGTGCATGTGTGTTGAATTATTCTTGAATCCATCCGTGGTGGTTAATTTATATGCCACTTGACAGGACCATGTGGTGCCCAGATATTTGGACATACACTTTTCTGACATTTCTGTGAGAGTGCTTTGGATGAGATGAACACTTAAATTGACAGACTGAGTAAAGCAGAATGCCCTCCATAATGTGGATGCACCTCACCCAATCAGTTGGAGGCCTAAATAGAACTAAAGGCCCACCCTTCACAGCATAAAAGAAAATTATCCTTCCTGGTAGCTATCAAACTGAGATATTGGGCTCTTCCTGGTTCTACAGCAGCTCCCAACCTTTGGACTCTAACTGGGACATGGGCTCCACAGATTTTGGACTTCCAGTCTCTATCATCATGCAAGACAATTTCTTCTAAATCTCTCTTTTTCTTTAGAGACAGAACCAATAAAATATATGTGAGCCAATTTCTTCTAACACTCTCTTTCTAGAGAGAGTAATGTATATATCCTACTGGTTCTGTCTCTCTGGAGATCCCTAACCAATACACCACCCCCATGTCTGCTTTTTTCATCAAGGACTGCAGCTCCTATTTCCATGTAATGCATATCAGGTATCACTAGGATTTCCAATTGTCAAGTTGGAAATTTATTATATGAAAGGAATTTAAAATTGATTAGCAACTTATTAAAATGATGATTATATAGCCTCCTAGAAAAGTCAGGTTTTAGTTAGGAAGTGGAATGAATAAGTAGAAATTTATGTCACATTCAGTAATACTGGAGTCAATCAACTTTTGTTCTTGCAGCTTCTGTTTCTATTTTCATCCTTGTAATCTTGCAAATTGCTTTTATTCTTTTGCCATTTTAATGAATGCTGGCATAAAGATTTCCATTTTAATACAAGTTTAATAAGGAATCCATTTTATTTAATGGCCAATAAGGTAGCATCATTCTATAGCTAAAAAGTGGAAACTTCCAAACTGTGATTGTTGTAAGTTATGTAAGTTAGTTAATAAAATATTAACATAAAATCACTACTAACTTGTATCATGTGTACTACCTCAGGGGTCTTTTAACTTGTCTCGACATATCCGGTCTTGCTGCACTCCAACTAGTTATTCAGAATACAAGCAAAGTGGATTTTTCAAAAGACTAGTATGATCATGTCAAGCCCTTGTCACTGGTTTCATACAGTTCTCAGGGTACTTCAGGCATTCTTTACACAGCCTGACAGTCTGCTTATGTCTCCAATTGTTTTCTCTCCTCCATTTCCCTGCTCTCTCAATCTAGTCAAGGTTCTTTTTCTTGCTAGACTGTGCCATTGTCAAGCTTCCCAATTTTCTACATTTCTGCTGCTCCCACACTCTTTTCATAAAATGATTCATTCTTCAGATTATTCCTCAATATCCCTTCCCTAGGTAGCATCTTGTCAATCTCTCCGGGTCATACCTGCACAGCATGGTGTACCACAACTTGCATAGTTTTCATTTATACTTGTCTGATTTATGTGTCTCCTTCCCACTGGATTGTAAACTCTTTGGGGGGCATCAACAGGCCTTTATTCTTTTTTTTGTCTTATTTTGCCATCAAATTATTAGTGTCCACACAATCCTTGGCGCATACTAAATGCTCAATAAACAACTATTGAGGGAATAAATAAGTAAATCCCATTGGTGTACAATCTACTCAAATGATAACCTAATTTGTCTTAAAAGTTACAACAATTCTAATGAGAAAAAAACTCATATTGTGAGGGTCTGATGTGAAAAAAGCCACATTACTTTAAAGCATCAAACTTAATTAAATCTCTGTTTTAATACATATAAAATAATACAGCATTTAAATTTTAAATAGACCTAGAAGTTAGTGTGTAATTTGAGTAATTTTTAGTGATCAGTAAACTTTTTCTTCCTAGACTTTTTTCCCCTCTTTTTACTCATTCATGAATATAACTAAATAAATATAAAGACATATGATGAGTAGAAAGAACAAAATAAGTACTCAATAGACTGTGGGGGAAAGCTTAACTTTAAAAAAAATCATATATAGGGAGAGGATATAAAAATTAATATTTTCGATAAAAGTTTGTAAGCTATAGGTAGTAAACCCACAGACATAAAAAAATTGCTATTGGAGCAATATTTTTCAAAGCGCTATGATTTAAAGTTTGGGGAAAATTTTTTATTGTGACCAAGAGTGTATCAAATAAGATAAGGTATTTTGCAGTACTGGTAAAATAAAGTACTTGAATATAAAAATAAATGTCATATGAACATACTTCAAATGGAGAAAGAGCCTACTTTTACATATTCTTTTTTCCTACTCTTTTTTCATTTTTTGTTGAGCAAAAATTACATTTGCTAATAACAAATGCACATTCACAAGTTACTTTATGTATAATAAAACATTTTGGATAGTGAAAAGAGAAAACTATACTTTATCAGTCGGAATCTAGGGAAACCAAACTGGGATTTTTCTATCAGAAAATGTTAGAAGTCTGTGAGGGCCCACAGTGGACTAAAGCAGCAGGCTCTGTTTTAGTAGCCACCTCCTATCTATTGCTGGAACAGGACGTTTATATGTTTGTTCAGGTGAGCCTGCTTCACTGGTGGGCTTCCATTGAATCAGAATTTTATCTGCCTCCTGAGCTAATTATAATAACTTTAATTAGGTTCAAACTGGTGTAGGCTTCTTACCAAAATGTATCACAGAAACTTCCCGCTTCTCCTCCTTGTACTAATTATGACATTTGTGCACAGCCTTGATTCTGTCCTTTCTCTTTTTTCATCAGCCTTGGTAAGTGCTGGAGATTCCTCAAATGTGACTTCACAAAAAACTGTGGTGAACAGAGATTGAGAAAAGTTTGTAGAGATTGCACTTTATAGAATCTGCTCATTCACCTTGCCTTGTTAATTCTTAAAATTGGCTACACATTTTAACCTCCTGGCAACTTTAAAAATAATATATGGGTCTCATCAGTAGAGATTTCCATTTATTTTGAGAATGGTGTGACCTGAAGATCAGGATAGAAGACTCTCTCTAGAGGTTTCTGTTGTGCAGCCAATGTCCAGAATTATTGCCTGGAATATTTTTTTCTTTCAATTCCCTCAACTCACAGGTGCCCTTAATTTGTATGTTTTTAAGTTTGATATAAAGAAAAATTGATATTTCATTATTACAGCTAATATTGTTATTAATGTATTTCTAAAAATCTGTAACTTCTGAAAGTGCAATAAAGGAATTTGTGATGTTAATCATTTTTAGAAAATATTGTAGGTAATAGGAAATGCTTAGAAAAATATAGGACTGAGAGCTCACTGCATGTGGAATCAGCAATAAAGCAATGTCTTGATTTATAGATGGAAAACAATCTGGAGAAATTATTCCAGAAGTATTGATGCTAACTTATAAACAACTGTAAATATTTTATGGAAAAATGTGCAGATTGTTTCATCCCGCAGTACCTACCCTTACCATTAATTACCTATGAGGGTTGTTTTATATACCTTTATTTCTTGGATTTATGCATATTCATTTTGTAAATTTATTTTACATAGGAGAAAGACAAAGGCATTGCAATTTAACCGTTCATTCCAAAAGGAAATGTTGGATTTGCACTTATATAAAGCCAAAGGGCTTTATCAGTTAAAGAATAAATGTTTGTGAAATACATTGAAAATGTATAAAATTAAAAGTAGAAATACTTTTTAACAAAGAGAACATCCTTGAATATTAATGCCTATGCATAAGCTATCAACATTAAGCATATTTTTAGTAAGGTTGGCCTGGACAGGTCAGCACTTAATGGAAGATTTTTTAAATCCATATGTAAGGAAAATAATGGATTTTTCTAAGTATAAAGATATAAGTAATCTGAGAATAAATATTAAGTTCTGATTACTATATTTAATAGTGAGTGGAAAAGTAGCCATTCATAGTTCTCAGCATAGTCTTTATGATTGCTGATATTGAGTGTCAACTTGATTGGATTGAAGGATGCAAAGCATTGTTCCTGGGTGTATCTGTGAGAGTATTGCCAAAGGAGATTAATATTTGAGTCAGTGGACTGGGAGAGGAAGACCCACCCTCAATCTGGATGGGCACCGTCTAATCAGCTGCCAGCATGGCTAAAATAAAGCAGGCAGAAGAAAGTGGAATGAGCAGACTTGCTGAGTCTTCCAGCCTTCATCTTTTCTCCTGTGCTGGATTCTTCCGGCCTTGGAACGTCAGACTCCAACTTCTTCAGCTTTTGGACTCTTGGATTTACACCAGTGGTTTGCTGGGGTTCTCAGGCCTTTGGCCACAGACTGAAGGCTGAACTTTCAGCTTCCTTGCTTTTGAGGTTTTGGGACCCGCACTGGCTTCCTTGCTCCTCAGCTTGCAGAGGGCCTATTGTGGGACTTCACTTTGTGATCATGTGAGTCAGTTCTCCTAATGAAATCCCCTTCATCTGTACATGTATCCTATTAGTTCTGACCCTTTAGAGAACCCTGACTAATACAGTCTTGATCCTTGATAGAAGGAATAGAAGATGCAGGCAATGCTGCTTCACGTTTTAGCAGATTCAGACACGCAGTAAATATTCTAGTTGCATCTGTCTCCTCTTGGCAAGTTCATTCTTCTTCAAATATTGTTGACCCCTCTCCAAATTTTCATTGACCTTCTAAATAGTCTTTTTTCTTCATCCATTTTGTCTTTTGTTAAATCAGTAAAAATAATCATAGAAATTAGATATGTCCTCTTAATATGGGACTTTGCCTATTTTTTGTTTGTTTGTTTGAGACGGAGTTTCACTCTTGTTGCCCAGGCTGCAGTGCAATGGCATGATCTCAGCTCACTGCAACCTCTGCCTCCTGCGTTCAAGTGATTCTCCTGCCTCAGCCTTCCGAGTAGTTGGGATTATAGGTGTGCGCCCGGATGATTTTGTGTTTTTAGTAGAGACGGGGTTTCTCCATGTTGGTCAGGTTGGTCTCGAAGTCCCGACCTCAGGTAATGCGCCTGCCTTGGCCTCCCAAAGTGCTGGGATTACAGGTGTGAGCCACCTCGCCCGGCAAGGACTTTGCCTATTAGTAATAAAAGCTGCATTGAATGTCCTATTTACATTTTTATTAAAATATTATATTACTATATTCAATAAAAGAACATAGTTATTGGAAGTAGCCAAAAATGGACTTGCAGAAAGTGGAGAAACCTGGCTTGCTGGAACCACAGGGATGGGGGCAGGAAATGGAGTGCCCTACCCAGTCTGTAACTGTACCACCAATATAGGCTCTGTGGTCCCAGTTGCACTACCTGGTTCGGTACTGGGGATGGCTTTCCCAGCCCTGATTCCATTTGTGTCCCTAGTACTGGTTGCAACAGTCCCATCTACAGCCACAGATTGAGTGATAGGATAGCTTTAAGTTTGTTTTTGTTTTGTTTTCTTGAGCTTCCTTAATATAATCTTCCAATTCTTCTAATGGACTTTGTAAATTCTGTTTTGGTATTTTAACGTTCTGATGACTCTTATTCTTTAAAACTTCTTCAAAACAAGCATTATGTTATTGTTTTGTGGCAGCCAAATTTTTTTCTTATCTTCAAGATAATAAGGTTTATTCAACAGTTTCTTCTTCTATGTAATAGCACTAAGACTTTTGATTTCCTTTTTGCTGTTTTTTCAGATTCAGGCTTACCTCACATTTCTTGGTTCACCATTCAAATTTGCTATTGAGGAATTAAAATGTCTATGAGAAGTTCTATGCTGCATATTGCTAATGGGTTTCATGGCAGGAATTGGGCTCACTGGCAGGAATTGGGCCCACCTCTTCTCCTTTTTCTCCTCCTCTTCCTCTTCCTTTTTTTTTCTTCTTCTTCTTGGAGGAACTACAGAATATCATGAAAGAAAAAAATTCTATGTGATACTAGTTAGCATGATTCTCAATATTTCTGAGAATATTTTGGCATCATTTTACTGAAGGGAATATAGCTGACAGAAAACCTGAAGGTGATAAGGGAAAATGCTTTTTACAGTAAATATATGATGTCTTGCAAACATATTATGCAGTACTCATTTCAGAGTTAAGAGGCAAATCATCCCAGATGTAAATGTTTCTTCCAGGTATCCACTCTTGACTATATGCTAAATAGTTATTTAATGTTTTATTCAGGGTAACCATCAGAAAAGTATGCCTAGGATAGTAAGATTAGATTTTCTGTAATAAAATATTTTAACAACACCATGTTTTATTAATAAGTAAGGTGAAATAAAAGTATAGGCAACTATTTTCTGACATATAAGAAAAACAGGGGTCAATATTTAGCCCTAAATTTACTCAATATTTTGCAAGTATTATTATAGGTACTCTTCCCACTTACAAAACAATGATTAATGTATTATTTGGTATCCTTTGATTCAAGTGAGAAAAGCACACACTGAACAACGTAGGCAATAAAAATAAATGGATCACCTCTCTGAAAGGCCTGATATTCAAATATGGTCACATGGAAGATATTGATTATATTTGAATATCAAACCTTTTAGAGAGATGATTAAGTTAAAATGAAGCCATCAGGATGGACCCTAATCTAATATGACTGGTGTCCTTATAAGAAGAAGAAATTGGGACACATAGAGATATGCCAGATTTGTGCATGCACAGGAGAAGCCCATGTGAGGACAGGGTGAGAAGACGGCCACTTGCAAACTAAGAAAAAGGTTGCAGAAGACATCAGACTTACTGATATCTTGATCCTGGACTTTTAGCCTCCAGAAATGTGAGAAAATAAATTTTTGTTGTTTAAGCCACCCAGTCTGTGGTATTTCATTATGGCATTCCTAGCAAACTAATTCAAGTTCAGTGATTGGCTTTGAACCCTGACTCCCCCTGTGGCCATGGGAGCAAAATGTCATAACTGTCAGTTTCCATTAGAGGCATGGGTATAGTGGTGGCAAGAATAGTTCTATAAATTAAAAAAAAGGGGGAAAGAACATTTCTGGGAAGGAGAAAGGAATCCTCAGCAAACAAAAAAAATAATGTCTGTAATTTATCTAATAATATTAAACTATATGGTAAGGACTATATTTTTATATTTGAATTATGAAATATTCAAATATAAATTATATTTGAATTATGAAATATTCAAATATAAATTATATTTGAATTATGAAATATATCACGTATGAGTAAAATCATAAAAATGGTTTGAATGACAATAATAAAATGAGACACCATGTACTCACAATCAAGATAAAGAAATTGAACATTACCAATGTTTGAAGTTTATTATGCGACTTTGATCCTATATTCTTTCCTCCCACCATTGCCTTGAGAAATAGTCATTATCTTGAATATTTTGCTTTTTATTCCCTTTCTTTTCATTATAGTTTTATCAAGTAACAGAGATAGATAGATAGATAGATAACAGATTTGGTCTTACATCTTTTCATCTTTTACTTCAATGGAACAAAACTAAGTATTCTTCTGAAATATTCTTGTTTTCTCGATAGTATGAGTATTAAATACATGCATGTTATTGCATTTAACAGTAGTTTGTTTCCTTTTGTTTAATACAATAGGGAAATTGTGTAATATTCCATTGTATTAATGTGTTGTAATATACTCACAGATTTTCTAGGATTATATCTAATTTTCTGTTTTACAAACAGCACTACTCTGATTCATATGCCTGCCTCCTAACACAAATATACAAAAGTTCTTCTGCCATAAATCTCTAGGGGTAGAATTGTGGGCTGTACAGCAGTAACTTCTGACCAGGAGTGATCTTGCTCTCCAGGAGACATTTGACAATGTTTGAGGACAGTTTTGACTGCTGCAGCTGGAAAGGGAGCAGGAGGAGTGTTACTGGCATTTAGTGGCTAGAGGCCAGAAATGATGCTAAGCATCCTACAATACACAGGGCAGCCCTCTACAGCAAAGAATTATCCAGCTCAAAATGTCAATAGTGCTGTAGTCGAGAAAGCCCAGTTCAAAAGATGTGCACCTTCAAATTTGTGGTCCTACTGTTTTACCAGAAGGCCATAGCTTATAAGAGTTCCTTTTGCTCCATATCCTGTCAATATGTTATATTGACAGACTTTAATTTTTTATAATATTCTTCATTTTCTGAAGTCTTTGAGAGTTTGACTCAATTTTGTGTTGTTTTCTTGATGACCCTGACTCTTTGTGATTTTTTTCATTGGTTTTGTAGTTTTTTTATATCTGAACTTATACATGGTATTTTCTTACAATACAATTTCCCATCTTTCCCAGGCCCCCAGCTTTATATTTTGCCTCGTGTTTAGAACTGTTAGAAACTAAAGCTCTCAACTGGCCTGGGCAACATAGCAAGACTCCATCTCTATATAAAATTTTAAAAATCAGACTGGAGTGGTGGTGTGAGCCTGTAGTCCTAGCTACTCAGGAGGCTGAGGTAGAAAGATAGCTTGAGTCCAGTAGTTTGAGGCTGCAGGGAGCTATGATCATAGCCTGGGCTACACAGTAAGTGGGACCCTGTGTCAAAGAAGGAAAGAAAAAGGAAGGGAGGAAAGAAGGAAGGAAGGAAAGAAGGAAGGAAGGAAGGAAGGGAGGGAGAAAAGAAAAGAAAGAAAGGGAGAAAAAGGGAGAAAGGCAGAGAGAAACTAAAGCTCCAGGCCAATAGGGACAGCAGCAGCTGCAATTAAGGGAACCAGCCACTGAACCAGCTGCAACACTTGTGATTTGCTCCAGATTTATGCTTTCTTTCTTTCTTTTATTTATTTCTCTCTACTCCATGTAATTTATTTCCTTTTCTTGGCTGTGAATTTATAAATATTTAAAACTATATTTTATTGCATATTTTTGGTGTCTTATACTAAGCAGATTTCACCGGCTATCTAGACTGTAATAGTAGCTGAAATAAAAGTTTGGGATCATGTCTTAAGCTTAGGTCTGCATTTTGTAAAACTCAAAGTGGTATACATAAATTGCATTTTACATTAATGCTATTTTTTCTCCTAAAATCCTATGGTACTTACTAAATGTAAATGTTTTAGACCTTAATTACATGTTTGTAAGGCATAATTGAATATGCATAAATATATTATTTGGTGAATGTCCAGAAGATCTCCATTACCATCCAAACTGCCACTAAACCTTAACAAATGTACTGTTATACTCAAAAGGTATGTGAATTCTATACCAGATCTTCTCTCTATCGTCTTTCTGCAAATTCCTTCATTTGTACTTTCATCATCTCTCTCTTTGGTCGCTGAAAGAGGCTGCTTTTTTCTCTCCCCCAAAAAGGGGCCATTTTTTTTTCACTCTTTTGCATGACTTATCTATCAGTTACCTGCAAGATTGACCTTTGTTGTTGAGTCTATCTAGACTGAGAACAGATCAGAACACATTCTTTCATTCAGGTGACCCCGTCTCAAAGAGGAAGCAGGGAGGCTGAGCCATGCATCCTCCTTCTCAAAACTTACGCAACTACAAATGAGAGAAGAAACTGAGAAGGCAGAGGAAAGAAAGAGCATTGTGTTACTGAAACACAAAGCAGGGAAAAGACTTCCCACTACCTATGTTTTGCTGTTGTTGTTATTTTCCCTAGTAAAATGTTTATTTCCAAGACTGCATTGTTTGAAGGAAAAACCATATTTATTCATCTCTGTAACTTGTATATCAACCCTTTATGTAGTATTCTGGCTAATATCATAGCCTTTAGAGCTAAAATAACAGATTTTAAATCCCAATTTTTTCATATGTAACATAAAGATAATATCATACAATATTTTTATAAAGTTTATATAAATTAATATAAATAATGCCCTTTTTGAATGGCATATAATAAGCCTCAGGTAATGCTAGTGAGTATGACATATATTTAATTGTTTTCTACAACTGATATATAAAAGGCTTCCTTTCCCCATCTTCCTTTGTTCCTTTCAAGAGTTTGGATTAAACAATTTCAGATATTTTGTTTTGAAGGTTGGCTCAAATCAGATTAGAAAGACAGAGTAGAAGTTCGGAAAAACTTGAGGAAAATGGAGAAATAGTCCAATATGAACATGCGAAGGAATAGAAAATCTTCCTTACTTTTCTGACTTTGGGAAATGAAGTGCACTAGTTAAGTAAATTTTCATCATAACTGAGGCTTAACTGATGGTCTCAAAGGCTGTTGAGGAGATTTGCAAGCCTCCAGGACACTCTCCTTTGCCACCTTCCAAAAACACTGATCTCTGAAATTATCAGTGCAGTTGATCCAGAGCTACAAAGCAATCACTGATAGTTAACTGGAATTCAAATCTCTTAATGGTTTTCCTCCCTTTGCAATGTATTCTATTATTTTTAAACTACCACTCATATCAAAATGGGACCTTAAAAAAGACAATCATGTATTTGGGCTGTGTGTTCATTTTTAAAAATTAGAGAAAGCAAAAGGGAAGATTTATGATAGCCTGAAAGTTATGTTGTATTTTGGTGTTGCTTTGTATTCCAGTTCCATGTGTGAAGGCTGGGTGTCTTGCAGGTAAGGTATTGTAGAGAAGCAGCCAGCTGCCCCACCAGCTTCCTAAGCTCCCAGCCAACAGCACTACACATGTCTCCACAGAATGTGATGGAACAAGTGGAATCTTAGCACTAGGGAAATAAAAAAGGAAAGAAACAGGTATGCAAGGAAAGAGATAAAAGCCTGAAGAATGGATTACATGAGATTCCTGACTATTTATCTCTCTTTATTGAGTCTATGGTGAACGTCAGACTGTTTCTTTAATTTTCCCCATGCTCCATTTGGCAAGTACAAAGAATATTCTCTGTGAACAAGGGTAGAAGCAGTTTCTGTTTACAGGTACCAAGGAAATAAAGGCAAATAGACCACACAATCATGTAGTAAAACATAGGGTTCCTTCACCAAATATGATGTGTGAGTGTATGTGTATACCTGATTGGGAAAATGTAAAAGCAAAATGTTGGTGAACCTTGTAAGTGATTAAATTTCATGTTAAAATAGTTTTATTTGCACCTTAACATGCATGCCTATTAAAACAATTTGCCTCAAATCTTGACTATTTAAGGGTCAAGGATCAATCAGTTTGCCGATAAATGTTGTTTAGGTTCAGCAGACCTCTGAAATGAATTCACCTTCCCGTGATGACTTAATAATTTGGAAGTAACTAATGAATATTTCACCAAAGTGGAGGTGGGAGGAAAGAGGTATAGAGAAGAGCATATCTGCACCCCTCTAAAGCTGATTCAAGGACCTGGAGCCTGAGACTCCAGTAGTTCCCATGTTCAAAGAGACTGGATTCAGCAGGTGCCACAAGGCTGAGCCTCCCTGCAGAAGTGAATGGCTCCCAAGTTTCTTCTCTGTGTAAACAAGGTCAGTGAAGTTAACCAACAAGCTGGTTAGATATTGATAAAGTAAAATTTGATGTAAATTTAATTTTAGAGCATTATAAATGAGGCTGCATTTTCTTAAGCAAATGTTTGAATTAATACTGAATGAATTGTAACTACATTTTAAGATCCATATGGCATAGTATATATAACTCCTTATATTTAAATATTAATATACTGTAGATGACTTCCAAGCCTTATGCTAAAGCCTAATAAAAAGCCCAAAAGTTTTCTCTTAAATCAAAAAGTTGCTGCAAATTATTTCAGGTTTGATGCCTTTTTCAAGTACATTTCAAAAAAAGAGCCTGTATTAGTCTACCTTTCTATAGCAGTGGGTTTTAAATGATGCAAAAGTATGGGAAAAATCCAAATGGAAATTCAGCAATCTTATGTGAAAATTAAATCTTTTTGTATAAAATATGAATTAGAAAAGCAACATTTCACAGCATTAGTTTTGAGTTTTAATTCAATTGGAGGAATCAGAAAGGGCTTATTGTCTTCAAGGGGAGATGACCTGAAGGGGTTGGGCAAAAGGGCAATGTGACTTAGAAAGAAAAAGTGATTACATTAATTTTAATGGCACAATAGCAGTTTTCAATAAGCTTTATGACAGCAGAAAAGATTGTTTTTTTGTGCTAAAACGTGCAGTGTCCTAAACTGCATTTTGCCAGAAGTCTAATACCTATAATTTATTGTATCCCATATTCTCAATGTTAAAACAGGAAAGAAGGCAAAAATCTGAGGGCTTAAAATATAATGGACTATAGATTCATTGCTAAAACTCAATTGGAGCTGAAAATTTCCTTTTAATTTTGAAATGCACTTAACAAGAATTAAAAGGCACAGGAATAGCTATAAAATGGTGTCAGGACAGTGTGTTTCCCACATTCCTTCTGTAAGAAATGATTTGAGTTTCCTGAATCAAAAAGTGGGAGTAAAGAGCCTTGAGCTTAAATAGAAGACATGCTGTTCTGAAAGAGAACTCCAGTCTATTTGAAACATTTTGCTAGGCTACGAGAGGGCAGGAACCACATTATTCTCAGGTAAACTTACTTTCCAGCCTAGCCATCAGCATCCCCCTCTTGTTTCCTGGTCCTTGTTTATAGCCTGCAGTCAGAATTACACTCTCCAGGTTTTCTCTGCTATTCACCAATGCCTTGGACACTACAAAATGTTTCTTTTCGGAATTTTTTTTTCTGCCTATCAGATATATGGTCTTGGTAACCATAGTAATGATTTTGATTGAAACTTTAAGGAAATATGGAAAAACCTAAAAATCTTATCCAGAGATGACCTAGATCTTTTGGGTTTCTTCAAGCTTAGTATAAGCCAAGCTTGTCCAACCCACGGCCCACGGGCTGCATGTGGCAGAACACAAATTTGTAAACTTTCTTAAAACTTTATGAGATATTTTTGCAATTTTTTTAGCTCATCAGTTATCGTTTATGTTAATGTACTTTATGTGTGGCCCAAGACAATGCTTTGTATTCCAATGTGGCGCAGGGAAGCCAAAAGATTGGACACCCCTGGTAAGCCATCACTATAAAGTAGCTGCTAAAAGTTATATAAATAATACTGTCAATAGACATTATTGTTCAGATGAGAAGTAATATTTTATGCAGTGTAAAAGGGACAATGATAATTAGAGTATCATCAAAGGAGCAAAGAGGATAAAAAGTTAGAAGTCATGCCATGTAAAGATTCTCTTAGAATCCCCAAAGTGCCTTCTGTTGAGAAAAGATTTGGGAGAAGGTGGTGGAAGGGATTAAAAAACAGCTTCATATACCTGAACAGTTTTCATTCAGAGAAAGTGTTAGCGTTCTGGTTAGCTTCTGATGGCAGGTCCAAGACAAAGAGGTGGAAGTTAGGAGGAGGCAGATTGTTACCCATTATTGAGGACTATATGACAGTCAGGGTTGTTTTGTGATAGAAGGGATAGTTTCAAAACCATATGATCGCCCATCACTGGAAGTCTTCAAGAAGAAACTAGATGTTCTAGGGGAGTAAAATGATTCTAGTAATGACATAATGACAACACAAATGGTTTTTTACTTATCCTTAGCACCTAGTCATTGTGGTTTATCTTTTAGACTTACCAAAAGAAGAAATTGTTATAAAAAAAAGAAATTGTCAGTTTTATTTTATAAACATGTAATTATAATACGTCTCACACATGTATCACAGAATACCCCCAAATACATAATTTTTTAATTTAACAGATATTTATCCAACAGCCATTATGTCCAGGTATTTGGCTAGATGGTAGGGATAAAATAGGGAACAAGAACAAAAAAGGTCCTGGGCCTGTGGGGATTCTCTTCTGGTGGCGGTAGTCTCCTGTTTCATAAGCAATAAGCAAGGGAGGGTTACCTGTTATTATTGAGGCACTAGATAAGCATACTAGCTCAGGGATTTGTGTATGTAGAAGCAGGTGACCTATAAAGTACTTTTTCTGAAGACATAAAATCCAAGTGAGTCATGCAGGCTAAATGGTAGGCTAGCTGGATGAAAGGAATTGAAGGGTTAGAGAAAGGGACTCAACAAGAATATTTCAGGCAGAGGGAACAGTATTTGTGAAACCACAAAGATGAAAAAGGAGTGAGAGACATATAAACACCACATGTGTTTTAGGAACTAACAGAAATTCAGTAGCTATATGACAAAGCTCCCTGACACCTACAACTTTCTTTTAAACATTGCATCACGTTGCTGAGCACATAAGCTGTTAAATAAAATATTTGTTGCATAAAAATGGACTCATAGGTATCATGAGTGGGGAGATGGTGTTAATGGTAGTTAGAGTCTTACAAAGGTTAAACAAGGAAGATCACATAGGGCCTATGATATAGTTTGGATCTGCGTCTCCACTCAAATCTCGTGTTGAATTATAATCCCCAGTGTTGGAGGTGGGGCCTGGTGGGAGGTGATTGGATCACGGAAGTAGATTACAAGCGAGAGCCACTGCGCACGGCGGCTTCAGGATTATTTTTAAAAACTGAGGTTCAGTTAAGAGAAAAAAGAAAAGAGAGGCCTAATTACACATATTTAATACTATGGAGATGAATAGGCATTTAAAGAACATGGGTTATCATTTCATGCACAAAAAGACACCATTTGCTGAATTATACCCTAGTGCCCTACCCCGGAAGAGTTAATTTACCCAACATAGGTAAACAGTTTCCTCACAGAAATAGTTTTCTCTTTTTAAACCCAGGATATCATTTGAATAAAAGAAAGGGTGAAAAAAATGGACAGAAGCTTTCTTTTTTGTATTTATTACTTTTAATATTAATCTCAGTAATTGCTGTGATAGATTTATTCCTGATAAAATGGTGGATTCTTTGTTTTCAGAGTTAACTTCTTATTTTCTTTTTACATATATATTAGTCTTTCACAGGGTAGCCAATTAATCTTCAGCATCAAATTAGCAACCCATCAAACATTTGTGTCATTAAAAACAGTCACTGGTAAATCTAGAATAAAGTGGTGCTTAACTAAATTCATTCCTAAATCGGAATCATTGTTCATGTCAACTCAAGTTAATTCAGCATCGATATAGTTGACTGATAGAATTATCATTTATACCTCACTTCTAATAAAGAATTTGATTTGTTCCCAATAAATAGTGTATCCGCTACTAGGACATTCCCTTTAATCTTGCATTAAAACTGTAGCTAAGGAAAGCATCTTAATGTAGTAGGATGCAGCTAGCAGAGGCAACATAGAGAAATGATATTGCAACATCGCGACAGATAACAAAACAAACTCTTCAATGCAAGCATAAGAAAATTTAAATGTCAATACTCATGAACAGTATTGACATTGTATAGTAGAATATGGATGAATTATAAAAGTGGCACAGTCAAATTAATATAAGCCTATCACTTAGCTGTTCAGTGTAAAATAATATAACAATTAAAACAATTGTTATTCGTTATACACATATAATATTTAGATCAATTATCTTCCAAGGTTTAAGTGATCATTGTCATAAATAGATATTACAAATCCAGCATGCTGATTTTCATTTATACAGACTCAGAATACTAAGATCCAGTTCAAGAGCCATCTCTATCCTAGGAAAACAATTTTCTTTGTGGCCCAAGTCCCATTTTTCCATCCATCAATTTCAGCTATCATTCTGGAAATCTTAGTTCTCTTTAAATTCTGTTCAATTTACATTTAGAACCATTATGGGGGATCATAGAGAATTCTGGAAGAAGTCTTATATCTAGAAAGAGCTCATAATCCTAAGAGTTATGGGAGCTTAGAAAAATTCCTTATTATAGGGGAAATTGTGTGCTCCAGAAAGATTTCTTTAATTTTGAAATTTTATGCTTCAATAGTCAAAAAAAAAAAAGGCATAAAATTCAGTGATGGCAATATCTTCAGCCCTCTAGTTGTATATACTTCATTGTACCCACTATTTTTGACACAGATTTTTACATCTAAAACTCTATTCTATATTTTAAAGAAGCGTAAGATTAAGGATGCATAGATCTGAGCTGGGAGGTGATAATTATAAGCAGTCATACATTTACTTTCTCCTAACTCAACTGTATTCACTACCAATTCAGTTCATTATGAAAAACTTAGATACCCTAAAATTAGGCATAATAATTAAATAGTTAAATTAGTTAGACATGGCAAGTGGTTATTTATTAATTTCACTATTCCTTTAACAATTTAGCTGAAGTTTATCTGTAAAGAAAGTAACTTTTCTTGGCCAGATGCAGTGGCTCACACCCATAATCCCAACAGTTTGGGAGGACAAGGTGGGAGGATCACTTGAGCCCAGGAGTTTGAGACCAGCCTGGGCAACATGGTGAAACCCCATCTCTACAAAAAAAAAAAAAAAAAAAAAAAAAACACCAAAAAAATTAGCTGAGCGTGATGGTGCACACCAGCTACTCAGGAGGGTGAGGCTGAACCCGGAAGTTTGAGGCTGCAATGAGCCATGATTGCATCACTGCACTCCAGCCTGGGTGACAGGGTAAGACCCTATCTTGAAGAAGAAAATAACTTGTCTTCTCAACTATAACTATTTGTTTACCCTGAAATACAGTTATTATGAAAGGAGTGGAATAAGTTGCAGTTATTTTCAATAGTTTCCAATGAGTTATTTGCTTGCTTGTCATTTGGTTTTCTATTTATTCGAGAATCATCATGAACCTACAGAGGTTTATATATTCAATATGTTTTAGTAACTGGCATTTATTTTTATTTTTGTTTCTCAGTCACATCTTTGGTAGATATGAGCCCTTTCAAGTTGGTCCCTCTGTCCATTTGACAAAAGCTCATACAATTTCTACCCCAATCTGGAATTAGCCATTCATCAAAGGAGCCGTTGTTCCCTTTGTGGGGATAGCACTTAGAAACTACAAACTGGGCACAATAATAGGGAATGATATGTGTATTTTCTCATCATATTTTTTCAGGGTCCATGTTGATAATTTTTATTGATAATTTTTTTCCAATACATGTATTATAACTGCTATAGAAGCAAATATACTTTGTGCTTTTTAATTTATTGCCCTTAATTCATTATCTAGTTACATTTTTCTAAATTATTTTCATTATCATCACTTCAGGAATCAACAGAAGTACACTATATAAGTTCAGTATATAACATAGAAGTAAATTATTAAACTCATTTTACCTAAGAGTAAAAAAATCAGCTAATATCCTCATTAATGAAAGCTCTCAGATTGATAATATCACAAAAAAAAGAAATGAGAAGGAAAGGTTGTAAGAGCAAATTTTAAAAGTGAAGTGGCAAACTGTATGCTCTGGAAGATGGTAATAGTTGCCTTCAATGCCTCTTTTCTTACCATTTCCCTGGGCATTGGCAGTTACGGTAGCAGCAACATATGTGATTCTGGTCCAGGATCCTTTTTTCTTTATAAAAGGTAACTTAAATAATTTTTATAATTTAATTAGGGAAAGACCCCCCCTATAAAATGTTCCTTTTGCTATTCCAATTGGACCAAAATTAAAACAATGCCAGAAAAAGTCTCAGAAAATTTAAAGCTTGAGAAGACATTAAGAAATATCTAGGCAAACCCTTGAAGAGGAATCTGGCAGTCAAATCATTTGTTACTATCACAAAGCACAGGGATCCAGCAGTATCACGAATTCAGCTCATGCTTCTCAACCATTACGTGTTCCCCTCTAGTGAGAAAACAAACTTATTTGCTATGTTGTTTCAGTTTTTTATATCTCCTAAAACACTATAATGAGAGAATTGGCCTTACTATTTCAGGTATTTTTAACAACCATAATATTCTCTTCATATTTTAATATAGTTTCTAAAAGTATGTATAGAATACAAAAATTAAAAGATGAAATGCAACTAATCCTGGCCAGGTGCAGTGGCTCATGCCTGTAATACCACCACTTTGGGAGGCTGAGGTAGGCAGATCACTTGAGGGCAGGAGTTCAAGACCAGCCTGGGCAACATGGCAAAACCTCATCTCTACTAAAAACACAAAAACTAGCTGGGATTGGTGGTGCACACCTGTAATCCCAGCTATTTGGGAGGCTGAGGCAGGAGGATCACTTGAACCAGGGAGGCAGAGGTTGCAGTAAGCTGAGATCGTGCCACTGCACTCTAGCCTGGGCAACAGAGCAAGACTCTGTCTCAAAAACAAACAAACAAACAAACAAAAACACAGAAATACAACTAATCCTAAAAATAGTGTCTGTTATCTGAGAAATTTCTATAGTATGTAAATATGTAATTGTTACTTAACTAGGATGTTTTTCTTTCTTAAGACACATTCACAATTCTGTGAATCATCATTGCTTTGTTTGCAGGAGATATGAGTAATCACATTGTGTTGTCTTATTAAACAATTTGGAAAGTGACCCAAATTCAATCACTGACATACAAAAAGAAAATTTCTTTCCAGATATCAGTCTGACTTTCATCCTTCAAAGAACACTGACATTTTATGTTGATAGTTTAGTAGAAATTCCAGAGCCCAAGGCTGTTTTACAGCAGCTGCTTTATTGATCCAGACCACATTTAGTTATTTGTCATAGTCTTTTCTAGAAACTTAACTTGCTTGTGTTCAGAGGTGGAAGAAAAAAGCAACAAATACTTGTTGTTGCCTCATAGCAAAATAAAGTGCAAGCTCTGCTATTATCCAGTGACTTGAGATTTTCACCATCTTTGATCAAATATTTCAATAAAGTACAGATTTTTAAAATTGCTTAGTGGATAAGCACTACAGAAAACAATGCATTATAAGTTTAATGATATGGTCTCTAGATTTACATAGACAGAATACTTTATGAGCTATGTAAATCTTGGGCACATTCCTTAGTGTCTACAACCTTTAGTTTCCTCATTTGTAAAATCAGTATAACAATAGGTGCTCTGTAATAATATTATTCTGAGATGATGCATGTACCATGACTGGCTCATAAAAAATTTTCAATAAGGATTAGTTATAATTATTAAAATTAGTAATGTAGAGAGAATTATACTACTAATGTTAATAATATCCGCTTCCCATATCAACTCAGTTCATTGGTTTACATGAAGTTTCAGAAAAATAAGTCTTAAAAAATTTATTATTATTAGTTGGTGATAAAAACTGAAAGTAAAGAAAAGGAATTAAAATGTGTTTGGTGTGATAAAGGTTGTTTTCACAAGTTTCTTGGTTGTATCTAATTTAATCTTTCCAAAACCCTGTGAGATAGCATTAACTGCTCAAGGTCACATAGCAGGTTTCTTTTCATAGTTAAGCTCATGGTAGGTAAAATAAACGCAATAATGCATTTAGAAGAGATTATACATATTCTCTACTTGGTGGCTAGCTTATGCATGCAATGATCACAAATGACAATAGATGTCCCAACTCAATACAATAATTTCTTTAATGTAAATTCTGTCTTGTTCATGACCAGCCTGAGGAACACAGTGAGACCCCATCTCTACAAAAAATACAAAAATTAGTTGGGTGTGCTGGCACACCTGTAGTTCCAGCTAGTTGCTCAGGAGGCTGAGGTGGGAGGATCACTTGAACTTAGGAGGCAGAGGTACCAGTGAGCCAAGATGGCACCACTGCACTCCAGCCTGGGCAAAAGAGCAAGAATCTGTCTAAAAGAAAAAAAAAATCCCTCTTAAGTAAAATAAATGTATTTCCTTTTAAAGACAAACATTCAAAAGAACAAGACAACCAATAATTATTTAATTTTACCTATGTAACATGAAACTTATAGCTGCACTCTAACTCCACTATTTAACTATCACTAAATACATTGTTTATATATGCATATACACATATTTGTATGTATATAGTGAAAGTGTGTTTATCAAATTCAGATACTTCTGCAGTAAAATTTGCTGCTGAGTGCCTGCGAGAGTCCCAGAAAGTGTGTAGACAAATGTAAAAGACCTACTAACACTAGAAAAGAGGTACGGACAAGGTGGCCAGAGAAATTCTGATGTATCTCAGACATTATATCCTCTAAAACTTGCAGCATAAACCTGAAGTGAAGTCATTTAGATGACATATAGTATTAAGGTCTTTAATATTTAGACATTTGAAGGTGCAAAGAATTTTCACTCTTTTAAGAAATACTGGTCATGTTGAGATCTTATGGATAAAATATATCATTCTTTTACCATGTTACAGGCTGTGCTGCATATTTTGATACTCAAATTAAAATTTTAGGTTCCCCATATGACATACTTTAAAATTAAATAATGGTAATGCTAATATATTTCTCTCTTACATTGAGTCAGATAGGTTCTATGTGAACACTATCTCTGTTAGTCCTAACTATACCATGAGATTATCTATTAATATCATAGTCTTGTACTTGAGAAAAACTAATATTGAAAGAGGAAAGTAACCCAAACAGGTTCACACAGATAATCAGTGTTGGGTTTGCGCAAACAGAAGAATTTGTGAACATTTAAAACTAAGAAATGACAAAGCAGAGGAAAATAAAGATTAGAGTGTGAGATTTTGCACAAAACTCGAACTGAACAATATGAGTATCTAAAGCATTTGAAAATGATAGTCACTAAATAGGAAGTTTAAAATTATAAAGTATTATACAAATTAGAATAAATACAATGATACATTCAGGCTTATGCAATATATTTAATAAAGCCTTAACTTTGACTGTACTTCTTTGCTTTTGGAGATTAAAAAAGAAACACAATGTGAACCCTCTAATGATTTCAAATATTAGGAAGGTCATACACAAATGATGGAAGAAGGGCATAAAATTAAAATTAAAAGATAAAAAAAGAAAATGTATTGACTTTTAAGAATAGTGTCATCAGGGTTCAATTTTACAGACACCATTAGAGACAGTGTAAGTACTTACCTTCCAAATCTAGTACTCTCCAAAATGAAAAGCATGAATGAAGGAAGATCAATACAGAACAGATTATAGCAAGAAAGCACATGGCCACTTCAAATAAGTGCCAGCCTCTGAGCCCAAACTAACTAAATTCCAATACACCAAAGGAACTGAAGCCTGGTGTTCTTTATTTGCCAGATATTAAGTGAAGAGTCAATGACCAAAAGATGAGTGTTTCATAGCATTTTGAAACTCAATGTCTACTGCAAAGAATCTAGGAAAATTGGAGGCAAGTTGTAATACAGGAAACAGGCAAGAAAGGGGCAATCCTGAAATCTATTTTGTGAAGATATTCTTCAATCTCTGCCACATAATGAGGTAAAGATTTCCTCTATTGTTCTATTTTTTCATGTGTAGGTTCTTATTGTATTGCAATTATTAATTTTGTAGTTAACCTTTGATAATACACACACACACACACACACACACACACACTTCTCTTTCACAAGGACATATAGAGTATCAGTTTATTCTTGCATATTTTGTAGGATGTGGGTCTTCAAGATTGGAAGTCTTTGTCAGAAGACAACAAACAGTGATTTAAATAAGACTGAAAATTTATTCTACTTTTACTTCAACGTCTGAATTGGTAGGGGGGATAAGCCACCAGGGGATAAGGGAGCTCTCCTCCATGAGGTTATCCAGGAACCCCAATTCCATGTGTTTTTTTCATTCCATCATCACTTAAAGTGTGGCCTATCTCTTCATGGTCAGGACCAGCTGGCTATCACTGTGTCCACAGTTTAGCCAGTGAAGACGAGGTGAAGCACAAGTTGCTTTCTTTTAAGCTTTTGTGACAAACGGCACATATCCCTCCACACTCAGCTTCTACTGAGCAAAAGTTAATTACATGAGCATTTCTAGCTGCATGGTATATACATTAGCAAATGTAATCTCTAGTTAAGCAGCCATGTGACTGTTAAGTGTAGGGGATACTGTGCTTAAGAAACGGGAATAGGCATTAGGAAATCAATGAGCCGTCTCTGCCATATCATAGTAAGGAAAAAAAATTTCCTAAAGGCAGCATAATCTTATAAGAATTATCTGGGTCAAAACAATGATGACTTTTTAAAATTACAATGCATTACAGTTTTTGGTTCCTGATAATGAGTCCACTACTATCTGTTCCCATTCTGCAAATCCATTTACCTGTTTTGCAACTCCCTTGCCCACAAAAAGAAGTATGTGTCAAGGGATACATCAGACATAAATTCCTGCTGTTATACAACTAACAGACATCACAACTATCAAAATTTCCCAATGGGTTAAGCTCCAAATCCTAAGTATGTAAGGAAATGCAGTATGGAGAAAAAGGAAATCTTATGAGAATAGTTCTTAAGAGATAAAATTAAGAATCGTATTTGTTCTTTAATATAATTCTCATTTTCTTTAAATTTGTGATTGGACTCGTTGATTTTTAAAATTTCTAACAGATCTCCTATTCCATTAAATAATAGTTTGATATCTTTAATGATTTAGTGTACTGCTAGAGAGGTTAACTGCTTAAATCTAACATTTTTTAAAACAAATTTGCTAACACTTTTAAATATTCACTTTTATTTGAGACACAGTCTCGCTCCATTACCCAGGGTGGAATGTAATGGCGTGATCTCCGCTCACTGCAACCTCCACTTCCCAGGTTTAAGCGATTCTCCTGCCTCAGCCTCTGGAGTGCTGGGATTACAGGCACCCACCACCACACCCGGCTAATTTTTTGTATTTTTTGTAGAGATGGGGGGTTTCACCATGTTGGCCAGGCTGTTCTTGAACTTCTGACCTCAGTGATCCACTCTCCTTGACCTCCCAAAGTGCTGGGATTACAGGTGTAAGCCACCACGCCCGGCCTAAATATTCACATTTTAAGGCAGATTCCATGAATTAAAACAAATGCTCATGTGAAATCATTAAGTTTAGTGGTATTAAGATGATATAAACATATGTCTATTTTTTAACTGAATCTTTATACCAGATTTAATTTCTTTTTTGTTGTGTTCTATAAAGTAAAAGGTAGTAAAAATAATTATATTGTCCACAAATAGTGACTCTATAATTTCCACTCAGAGCCTATTAGAATACCTGACCTCAAAGATGCTGTTAATGCAGTTTTGAAATTTAATTTTCATGTATTGATTTTCTCCTAAGGGATAAGAACTATTCCAAATGGAAAATATGATTTGTAGTTTATGCTTTACTAGTAGCAAAAAAGCCTAGAGCTAATTTTAATAAAATAAGATCTGATTATAAAATAAAATTAAAATCAGAATTAACTTTTATTTGTAATCATGCTGGTTGTTGGAGTAAATCAGTTAAGGTCATTTGGGCAGGTGATTAATGCTTGGGGAGGGGCTGAATAATGATCTGCTTTCATTTGAGATATTGTTTAAATTAAGACAGTTGTTTCACCTTATAAAATTAATCTCTTCATTGAGTAAATAGAGTTACTTAGCACAGTTTAAACATTGTTAGAGAAGTAAATGAGATTTGTAAATTATCTTTTATAAACCAACATAACTGGTCTTGGAGGCAGAAGCACCATTATGTTTTTTATAAATTAATGTAACTTAAATAAGTGAAATTGTAAAGAACATCTCTGAGCACTCAGACATCAAAATCATCTCTCCTTCATCTTAGCACCCAACCTTCCTGGGATCTTATTGTTGTACTCTAGTCGTGTGTGTGCTTCCTTCATTATTCATTATTCTCTTCAGTGCCAAGTACAGTCTATGAAACATGGTAGGCACTCAACAAGAATGTGTGAAATTAACCTGAACTGGATCTTAAAAGAATAGATGAAGTTTAAATTACAACTCTGCATTATATTCACTAAAATATAAAATTTTACCTATCTTGTATATTTGTGTATCTCTTGTATATTTGTCCAGTTTCTTTATGACCTAATACTCTTTTCTCTTATAAGCTAAGGGTAAATTGCTTTGTTAAAGTGTCTTTTAGCAAATTTGGACTTTTACATTATTATTATTAGTAGTCATACTGGCTTTATTTATTTTTTCCATTGAAATAGTTTTCTATTGAAATCTCTGCTCTGGTATATACAAGGAGGGGGAGTCTTTCCCAGTGTTTTCTGATCTCTTCTGCTTTTCACTGCATATTTGGAGCTTCTTACTTAATCTGTGCCATCCCCATGTTTCTGTCCAAGGGGAATGACAGTGTCTTTCTGGAAGCCCCAACACTTTTCAATGCCTGGCATCTAGTAGGCACTTGCTGATAACTTCAAAAAATACAATAATTATAAGTTACAAAATTTTATTTGTATCATGATTTGGGCAATACTTACCATTTACAATACTTACCAATTACGAGACAGCTAAGAGAGACAATAATATAATACAGAAGAAGGGAATATATCCTGATATTGGCCACAGAAGTTGACCCTGAGATTCACCTTGGCAATGTGTTCACTGAAGATTTCAACCTATAAGTATATACAGTGTGCTTATTCTGCTGTTTTCCATCTGTGCTGCTCCCAGGAGCAAAGCACACCTGCACTGAGGCCAATGTACAATTTTGTGACGTTATTAAAGCCTTTCCCTGTGTTCAGGACATCCTTGAACCCTTCTGGCAGCCAGAAGGAGCTGCTTACAGCACTCTTTCCTTAAGGGACTGCCAACAGAATAAAGAAACTCAAAGTTTCTTATTTTTATGGCCACAGAATGAAACTTGCTAAGGTTTATTATTTATAAGATGTAAATATGGAATTTGTGTGCAAAAGGTCAGAAACAATCATCTATATATATTCCAAGCAAGTTAATCTTAAATGTAATTTTTTCAAATTCAAAAGAAGCTTATTGAATTTTGATGAAATATAAATGTTTTAATTTACTTAATTTAAGACATAAGGTCTATTTTTCCTCTCATGAAAAGACCAGTATAATTTAAACCATCCTTTTAAGAGCTGATCTGGCTTCACTTTTATAAGACACCATTTTCAAATTAAACTTTTTTATATCTTATCAATATGTCTAGACTCCATCAGTGCAATGTTTTTAATGATTCAACTGATTCTGTTTACAGGGTAGAACCCACTCTTATTTCTGAATTTCACATCTGAGGACACTTCATTACATTTCCTCAATAGTGATTTCCTGCCAACAAAATCAACCAACTGATAAAACACATTAAAGAATTATTTGTTATTCTGACAACTGGCTTGCTTGTAAAAATTGCAATTAATTCTTACTTACAGTTTTATTGCCAATTGGTCTTCCCCTTGTGAACAATCCCTTTAATTTTATCTTTAAAATATTTCTGCAGTTATATAATAAACACAAACTATGACTTAAAAACTTCTAGTTTTTTAAACGTTAATCAGAATTTGTAAATTGCCTTTCAAAAATAGTTTATTTGAATTCAATGTGTTAGTTGCTGTGCAATAACATAATATTTGGTCATACAATGCAAAACAACATCACAGATGCAATAAATCTAAGAGGAACTAGGCAGATAAAGTAAGATCATAATCACTATGTACACCTAAATGTAGAACTTGCATTTTAGAAGAGTTGTTGTCTATTACACAGCTTCTTGGTCATGACTCAGAGCCTCACCCTATGCTTTCTCCCTGCTTGATTTCCCTACAAAATCCTACCTTTCAATTGGTATTTATTTATCAGTTCCCTCAAACTGTAGCTGTTCCAGAAAGTATTCCTGGCAGGCCTGTACTGTAAATGAAAGCTCCTAAAATCAAACAGTAAAATTTCAAAATGTGAGGCAAAGCAAAAGGAATAAAAGCAATCAAGCCAACATTCTCATCTCAGTGTGCAGGAACAATGGAGAAAGGCAGGGATTCTGTCAAACTTAAGATGTTCTGGCCCATTCCAGAAGACTACTTGCTGCTTCCCTCTCAGTAGGACCATCTTGTTTACGTAATTTGTGGGTAGCAGAGCAAAATAAAGATGCCGAGCCCCTTGTTCGAGAAGCAGAAAAGGCTTTTTTTCCTTTTTCTCTGTGGTTTCTCTCATGACTTGTTATGGTATATTGTTGTTTAATTCTGTACTCCTTCAGGCACAGAAATACTCACAGGCCTTGTGCAGATCCTTCCAATTGCCAAGAGTGTGGCCCAGCGACTTGGTGCCTGGAGTGTGCATGCCTGACCTTGACCCTCCCTGCACCAGGGCCCAGGCCTCTAAAGAGGATGGTTGGTGACTAGGGTCTCTGGACAGGGTCAAGGAAGTGGGCATGGCAGCGAGCCGTGTGGCTTAAGCAGCCACACTTAAGCCGAAACTCCAAGCTTCTAGTGCATGCTCAGTTGCCCCACTTGGCTTCACTTACAAAACAAAATTTCAAAGATAAAGTTACAGGCCAGGCACGGTGGCTCATGCCTGTAATCCCAGCACTTTGGGAGGCCGAGGCGGGCAGATCATGAGGTCAGGAGATCGAGACCATCCTGGCTAGCACGGTGAAACCCCGTCTCTACTAAAAATACAAAAAAAAAAATCAGCCGGGCATAGTGGCGGGTGCCTGTAGTCCCAGCTAGCTACTCGGGAGGCTGAGGCAGGAGAACGGCGTGAACCCGAGAGGCAGAGGTTGCGCGAGCCGAGATGGCGCCACTGCACTCCAGTCTGGGCGACAGAACAAGACTCTGTCTCAAAAAAAAAAAACAAAACAAAAACAAAACAAAACCAAAAACAAAGATAGTTATTATCAATTCCAAGGCAGCGTCAAACCCCAAGCATGGGACATACTTCTGGGCATGGATCCCTGTGGGACTGTGTGGTTCATAAGCCCACGAAACAGGCCGTGACTCTAGATGATTGTTGTAGGAAGATTTGTGAGGAAGAGGTGAGTAGGAGAAGGGATGAGTGAGTAGAAGTAGGGATGGAGGATGACATCATTGACATTCAGTCTTTTCCAGATTTGAGCTGGGTCTTAAGGCTAGAATGATGTCACTATTACATCCTATCTCATAACAACACCAGTAAGCTGTGATCTTTCTTCTCAATCACTGACACACTACAGATTAAGGAATGAAATCAAAGGATGTACTGAATGGCTAGTTGGGCCAAGTGAGGCCATCTGTTTCAGCATGATCACCAGTAGCTACTGGGAGCTGCAGAGCTCCAAGTTGCCAGCTGTGAGCAGAGATTATTATTTTCTCACCATTATCTTCATCAGGGTCCCTGCTGGTCTCAGTGCTGCTTAAACCTCCTTGTGCTTAGGATTGGCTTTTAAAATATGTTTTAAATAAAGTATATGTTAACACTGCACATACTGGGAAGAGTTGTCTCTTGGGTTGGTAGTGTTGCCTGCTTCCAATCAATGTCTTTTTCTTTTTTTCAAAACAAAAAATCTTTCCCTCCTATGTTTTCAGGCTGTAATTGTTTCCCATTGTTTTTAGATTAAAGTCTAATTGTTCTTTGCAGATATCTTTATTTAGCTTTCCCGTATTCCTCCTATATGTCATCTATATTCACAATCTCTCTTAGGAACCACCGTTTGCCAATATCATAACCCTTAATGACGGCACATGGCCTTTTTCCTTACATATTATTTTCCCTATTAGTTTTAAGCTCTTGAAAGGAAAAATGTTCTCTTATTTATTATTGAATCCCTAGGGCCTCATGGTGACTGCCACATCAGAAGCTCAATAAATATTAGTCGAGTGAATGAATATTGATTTAAGAATTTTGCCTATGGAGGAACATGTACTATAAGCTCATGAGATTTTGGAGAAAGAAAACACTAAGAATATTCATTACAGAATGAAATGCATCATAACCCCAATAGTAGCAGCTGGCACAACTGCTTCTCTCTCTATTCTCCCTACTTGGCACAACAGTGGAGTGGGTATGGTGATTGAATGTCCATCAGCCCAGCTTCATGATCTTTTGGAGCCATTTAGACTCCTCAACAGGCTCCATCAATGGAAGGTCTGCTGCAGCCACAGCTGCTACTCTTTCCACTTTGAAGGCTGCTTTCCATTGCATTGGCTGGATCACATCAAAGGCACTTTAAAACATGGGAGCAGCTGCTGTAACATCTGCCACAACCTGACAGTGGACCTTTCCCAAGAAGGCTCATCAATTTTAAAGCACTTTCACAGCAAAATGCAGAACAAAATGAAGAATCTGAGAGCAGAGGTGGCTGTACTAGATATCCAATACCTTAAAAATCTGTGCCTACTTGTTCAGCTTTCGTGTACTCACTAGTAAAAAGTGCTTTCAAAGAACAGTGATCATAGTTACAGCTACCATGTACCTGGCTTTGACTCTGTTAGTTGATATTTATGGGGGGATAGTATGACACCACACTGAAATATAGATCACTGTTGTCCTTTAGACCAAAATTGTCAATATTTTAGTTTTCCAGGTCCAGACCTCACAATTTTTCTGTGCCTATATACAGACTGTAACAGAATTAATATAATAAAATCCGCAAATTAACTGGTTCTTTTATTTTAAAGAAAGGGGCTGGGCCTTGTGGCTCACATCGTAATCCCAGCACTTTGGGAGGCCGAGGCGGGAGGATTGCTTCAGCACAGGAGTTCGAGACCAGCCTGAATAACATAGTGACACATCGTCTTTATTTTTTTTCAAAAAAGGAAATTTTATATCACTAGAACAAATGGAAAAAATGAACAAAATTTTCATAAATAGAAACTATAAAAATAAACAATGGAACTCGATGTAATCAACTAAAAATGAACATGAAAAACAAAATTTAAAATAAAGAAAATAATAAGATAATCTGTGGCAATGTCCCTTTTATCTTGAGACAAATGAGAAGATCTTTATTAAGAATAAAACTATTTATGTGCATGTATATGTTAATGACATCTGAGAATTTCATCTCACATGTGTATTCTTTTGGAAAAAAATATTTAACCATCTCCATGGATAGAGTTGTCGTAGTGGAGAACATTACTGCCCCACTCCTCTGGGGGAGTTTTTAATAAATGGACATTTTCCATAAACATGCCCCAGCCTCTCTTAGCCTCACAATTTTCTTTGCCATAGGAAAGGTAGAGAAATGTATCCAGGTGGGGAGTTGTCTTAAAAACAATATATGTGTAAATGAATGTAGAGAGCCACTTCTGTCTTTTTCTTAGGAGCAGGTATGGCCTCAGAGATCTCTGCTCTTCTTAGGAAGTATATCTCTTCTGTGGCATCTGTTCTTCAGAGATGCCGGTGGTATCAGAGGAATAAAGATTTGGCTCTGCTAATTTGGGGGCTGGTTTTCTCCATCAAGAACCTGGTCCTCCTTCAGAGTTAAGTATTATTTAGTTTCAGCAACAAGTTAGTTAAATATGACTAATATTGAGATGTAATATGGGGCTCAACCAATTAGCTAATATTGTTTTATATTATGTCCTCCAGTCTGAAGTACTAAAAATAATGTACTGATTTTCTATCTATTGTTTTTTATTTCTCAAATTGTTCAAAACCGAATGAGAAAGAGGGCCACTATTTTGGGAAGTGGTCCTTTGTGACTCTCAACTTACTGAACAGTAAGAACTTATTTCTGCTATGTCCCCTCCAAAACTCATGTTGAAATTTAATTGCCATTGGGAAGGTATTAGGAGATGGAACTACGAGGTGATCAGGCCATGAGGGCTCCACTTTCATGTTTGGATTAATATTGTTATTGCAGGAGTGAGTTAATTATCATGAGAGCAGGTTGTTATAAAAGTGAGTTTAGGCCTCTCTCTCTCACCTGTGCTCTCTTGCCTTTCCACTTTCTGCCATGGGATAACACTGCATAAGGTCCCTCAGCAGATGCCAGTGCCATGTTCTTGGACTTCCTAGCTGCCAGAACCATAAGCCAAATAAATTTCTGTTCATTATAAGTTATTCAATCTGTGTTATTCTGTTATAAGCAACACAAAATGGACTAAGACAATTTCTAACAAGAATAATATGATTTTATTGAATTTCCTTACTCCCATAAACCAGGTGAAATGATTTCTAGAATTATTTTTTCTTCTGAATATGTTCATTTATTTGGTTATATCTGAAAGTTGATGGTAGAGATATTTCTTATCTGCTCCTATCTAATTTAGGTAAATATTTAAGGGTAATTTATCAAGGTTTTACAGTGCTTCTCTATAATGTTAAAATATTCTCAGGGAATTTTGCAGATAAGTTAATAATGAAGTAATTCAAAAAGCAAAAATGTTTAAAACACTTTTAGTTTATCGTTCCTGTAAACAGTTCAAAATAATTTCCTTGACTCTGAAAAACAAAACAAGTATCAGCAATATTCCAAGCAAAAGTCAAAAAGTTTGCTTCAGCTTTCTGAGTTCAGTCCATTTAGTTAACTCTTGTTTTGCTTGATATTCTTGAGCATTTCAGCTCTTTATGAGTCCTGTACATTTTCTTCTATTCCAATGTTACCATCTCCAAAGTTACCAGAAGCCTATATTTGAGAGTGCCTGTTAAAGTCATATAGCTTATTATAAACCATCTTTTGAAAAGGATTAAAACAAGACAATTTTCTGTGAATAGAAAAATGTCCAAGGTACTTACAGTTAGAAACACGATGGAAAAAGAAGTTTGGTTATCTCCGTGGTTTACAATAACTTAACATAACAACCTTAATTATGATTGGTAGCAAATACTTAGACATTAGAATTTTAGAAGTCCCATACAATTTTGGAACATATATTAGCATTATTTACCAAGATATAACCTAAAGAAGATTGAACATCATTTTGGCAATCCGTGTACCTAAACATGTCAAATAACCCTGTTTACCTCTCTTTTCTGGACACTTCAGGGGCCCTCTGAAGTATTCCAAAAGCCAAGTGCCAGGGAAGACAGTTTTGAAACCAAAGTTTGATTTTGGGAAGGCTGTCAAACATGTTTGAGGTTTAAAACACTTGATATTATGAAACAGAGTTCCAAATTGCCATTAAGTTATTTATTTTGCCAAAAGGATGACTCAGAAATTTCAAAGAAGCAAAAACCTTTTATAACCTTATAACCCTTTTGAATTTAGTTAATATGTTGAACCTCTTCTGCAACATTAATTTCCACAATTCTCCACCACTTGTTTGAACCTTCAGCTTTTTCCTAATTTAAACAATCCTTTAACCCTAAGCAAAAGTATGCATTTCCATGCCTTCTTATAATATTTTACCAAAAAAACACCACATTTTACTGTTCTTACACATCTTGCATATACATCTATTTCCCATAGTCTCAATTACATCTTGGAATAGTAACTCCTAGCAGTTTTTAACTTTTAAGGTAAAAACTTGGTAAGTTGTTTAATTGTGTGCTAGGTGCAGCCAAGGTTTGACTCCCAGCATAATTAAGAGCGTGGTTATTTCCATATGTCCCCAGGCCTTACCAGTTGTGAAGCCTTCAAGTCAAATAGTTCTCAAAACCCAAAAAGCAGTTTTTAACCTCAAAACACTTAGAAAACCTTGCATCTCACCTGCATTTTACCAATAGTCTTTAGGGCTGTTTTTATTTCTCAGAGATTAAAGTCATGTGAACTGAAAGGTACCACGGCTTTTAACTTCCCTTAAAAAAAATTTGATCCAAGTTCTTGTCTTTCTTTAGGCCAAATTAATTAGCGCACTTTTTACAGATATCACACACAGTACCCACACAGACAGGCAGAAGAAAATCCCGTCACTGGGTGGGGCCCTTTAAGAGACAGGAGTAGGAAAACATGCAGATATTGGCCAGAGAGGGCTCATCCCCTAAGGCAGGATTGCTAAACAAAGTCCTGTCAAACAGTTGTGGGCCATGTCCCCAGGATGTGTAAAACAAGATGGAGGCTTACAGCACAAACCATACAGACACAGGAAGCATACCAGATTGGCCACAGCCCAAGACTAGCCCTACAAATCCTTTTTCACAATTAAAGCTTAATAGAGAATATACACAGGGATTCTTATCATTCCTTGCCTAGTAAAATGTCTTCTAGAAAGAAAAAAACTTGCTTAAACTTAAATGCTGATATTGTGGAGAAGAGGAAAGAAAAAAGGTTTTAAAATGCCTGGGGAAGAACCTCTTATTCTTATGCAAGTGTTTCCTTCACCAGGGAGAGAAGTGTAATTGCTGTGGGTTGGAGCTGGGCTCCCTGACTGTGGGAGGAGATTCCATGGGCACATGGTAGAAAACGCCAGCCAACCTTCTGCGGCGCCTTGAGCCATGTGTCCCAGCCCTGGCAGGGAGGGGACAGTGGCAGGGAGCTGCTGATCCGTCCTGAAACAAAAGGAAAAGGCCATGGAAACGCCCGGCAGCTATAGGGGTGGGGGCATGGTTTCCTCCACCCTCTGAAGTCCAAAGATAAAAGGTTTAGAAGCAACAGTGAGAGGTTTTGAGTCCCCATTTCACTCACCGCTTCTCCGCTTGAGCCCTCAAGTTGCACGTCAAAAATGTTGCAGAACTTTTCCTTAATTCAGCTAAAGACGGGGTTCTTTGTCCCATGGCCATGAAAATTCAGGCTGCCAAACAATTTGAACCGTGAGTAAAACAGGGTTTTAGTGGGTGAAGAGGAAGAAAAGGCGGAAACAGGGACAAAGCCAGAGTCCCTACTACAGGGCTTCCCACCTGGCTTTTTGAATCGCAGTTTACACCCAGGAAGAGGAGGAACCACGCTCTTTGCTGCAAAGGGCACACATTTCCTGAGGCTCCACCCCAGTGCACTGGCCGGTTGGAGTTTTTCCAGGGACTCCCCTCCCATCTGGCTTGTCTCACCAGGGCCCAGGGTATAAAATATCTGGTACAGTAATGATAATTACAGCGCTTTCCATATATTGGTAGCTGTCTAAGTTCTAGAGAGTCTCCTTTAATTTTGACAACAACCCATGAAATAGGTATTCTTATTTTTTTCTTTTTACAAGATTAAACCAAGGCTCAGAAATGTGGGATGGAAATGGACAGAGGACTTCCCATGTACTGAAGGCAGACTGAGCAAAGGCTTAAGAAAGCACATGGCATACACTGAGGGCCAGGCAAGAAATTCTGTTGAATTCACTAAGTGAATATATTAATTGAGATGCTGAAGTAACTGAAAATCCAGGCACATGGGCTTAACCTGTTATGGTAGACAAGGGGAAAGAAAGGAAAGTAAGTGACTTTAAATAAATTTATTCTATAAGCCAGGCAGAGAATTAGGCACATTAAAATGTTGATTCTTTTCATTCTCATGATACTCTGCCAAAGAGATATTTTAATTTCTATTTTATAAAAGGAACAATAGAATGTGAGAGAGTTTAGCAACTTACTCTCAATCACACAAGTAGTAACTGATAGATTTTAGATTTAAAATATACGCCAGAGTGACCCTATAGCAAAGTGGAGCAGTTTTAAAGAGGAATAAGTAAGAGAGAATAATTTCAGTTTGAGTAAAGCTGCATTTAAGGTGGCCATATGTTATCATGTGGCAAAATCCTGTTTATTAGTGGATTGTAGTACTGTAGCACTGGTCAAGGCTTAACAGGATTACTTGACAATCATATCCTAGTAGTAGTAGAAGATACCATATCCTCATCCTCTTCTCCTACCCCATGTGCACCTCAAGAATTCATTCTCCTCTTCCCCATTTTGTAGCAACCAAGAGGTTTACATGGATTAAATTTACCCTTCACTCCAGAGAGTCCCTTAGCTTCATGAAAATTCTGTCTTCATTACTGCAGTTACTGGGTCAGAAATGAACCAGTGTTTGGAGAGCACCGTCGCCATATTCTAATTCAAGGGTGGTCCAATCAATGTAAAGCTCAAAACGTTTATTTGAAATTTTAAAAACCTCCCACCCACCACACCCTCTTCTCTGTCAGAATGATCACATAAGCTTGTTGCTTTTAGAACACTCTTCCTACCGTGGGAGAAGTCAGGCAGAGAATGGAGCAAATACAAAGACAGCAGATCCACTAAGCCTGAAAATTAGCCTATCTTTGGAAGTTTTCACTGTCCAAGTCTTTAAATCCACCAATTAATTCATTACTAAACCAATTTAGATTGAGTTGTCTTAACTGTAAAAAAAAAAAAAAAAAAAATTCTAAAACCAAATTTGACCTATTGTATTTTTATAAGAAACAGACCCTAAAATGTGAGCCAAGCTGGGAAGTAGGGCAGAGGAAGTGAATAGCTACTTAACCAGGAACCAAGATAGCCTTAATATTCTAATCAGATCAACTAATCTTTAAAGAGGCCTCTTTCCGACTTTAGGCCACTGGACTCCCTATTTCCTAAAGCATTAACTTTACAACACTTATAAATTCTTTCCCTTCGAGATGTGAATCATTTAGAAAGTCTCCTGCCAATGTTACAACCCAGAAATGTCTTTCTCAAGGACATGAGAGATATCCCTTTTATTTCTAATTTAAAAAAAAAAAGATTGATTGATTGATTGATTCATTCATTCATTCATTCATTTTTGGATACAAGGTCTTGGGATGTCACCCAGGCTGGAGTACAGTGGAGCAATCACAGCTCACTGCAGCTTCCAGCTCCTGGGCTGAAGTGATCCTCTGGCCCCAGCCTCCAGAGCAATTGGGACTACAGTCACAGACTCCAGGCTCATTGTTGGAAATAAGAGTTTGGAGCCGCAAAGAAAACAGGTACTTAGACAGAGAACATATCAGCAAGGCAAATTTACCTCTGCAGAAGGGTGTGTCTTGCATATGGAGCAATGGTGAGAGCATACAGAACAAAGAAAGCAGGGGTTTTTATTATCTCTAACACAGCTTCTGCTTCTGTATCTTTCCCCTTTTTGCTAGGGTTGGACTGCACAGTCTAAACTAGTTCCGATTGGCTTAACATTTAAAGTTTCTTAGATAAGGTAGGCACATAAGGGAGGTGAGAAGAGAGAGAAAGGGGGTCATTTACGGGGGACTAGGAAGGTAACCTATTCCCTAATAAGGAAAGGAATGTGGACTGGGGTTGTAGCAAGTTCAGGCATGCCTAGGCATATTCAGACAAGTTGGGGCACAGCAAAGGGAAAGGGGTATTTGGAATTATAGGATAAAGAATGGGGAAACTGGATAAACTGTTTGAAGAGGAAACCTAACTGTATCTAACAATTTCCCCCTTTTTGATATTTATAATTTTTTCTCTTCAAACCTTTTAAACTTATCTTGACTTTGTTGTTCTGCCTGATCTTCTAAAAGAAAGAGCTTATCTGAATAAGGCAAGGGAGAATTGAGGAAAGTTTTTGTGAGAGTTGTCTCAGTAAGTCTTTGTATTAACCCTGGAGCACAGGGTATGAGGCAACATCCAACAAGAATTAATATACTTATAACAATTGTCAGGGAGGTGACTATTGAAGTTACTAGCTTTTTCTACCCACCGAACCACTTTTTCATGAGGCTTGTAAAGAGGTCATCTATTCCGGAGTTTTTAGACAATTCATCTCATAGAGAGGTAAGGCCCTGCAAAGCCTTTGTAATTGGCCCAATGGGGACTGTGTTGTTAAGGATGAAAATACAACACTGGGTTCTGATCATGACCCAAACTCTACGTTTCTGTGCTACTATCATGTCTAATGCCATTCTATTTTCCCAGGCCATTTGACTGGTGGGTTCCAATTGTTCAGCTATTCCTTTAATGGCATCTCTGGTATAGTTAACAAATCGTTGCTGGTTATAGTAATTTATCCAATCTACATTTTTATTAATACTTACCCACCAGAACAATGTAGATTGAAACCCTGCAGCTATTTGGTTTCAAGCATTAAATTCATTTGGCAGTCCTCGTGGAATCCTGATGGCATCTATATAAACTTGAGGATCAAAGGACTCATGAGGGGTCTCTCTCGGTTTACAGCACTTTGCTTTTACTTTCTCTGGTTGATGAAATGCCAGGGTGAAAGGGATAGCCAATTGAATTAGATCACAAATTCTGCTCCAGTTACTTGGCAGAGTGTCCAGCAGGGTCCACCACAATATCACCATACATCCACTTGGGGATGGCTAAGGGCTGACTGATGGGTAAGCTCTTGAAAGGGCCTAAGCTCTTTGCATACCTTTAACTCTCCGAGGAACGCTGTTTTCCTCCTGTCGTGAGAGACACGAGGTAAACTTGGCATTGGAAGGTGGAGGCTGGATGGCCCCTGGGGCCTGACCCGCAGGGTGTTGAAATTCTGGGAACAGCAGAGAAAGAGCTTGGCACATTTTGTCTTCCCAGGCTGTGGGATCTTGAAAAAGAGCTACCATACAGCTCCCGCCCAGTCAGTGGGGAGACTGTCCAAGTGGAAAGGGGACGATCTGGGCCTCTGGTCTACCATGCGCACAAGTGTAACCGTCGCTTAGGGTTTGGACGGAATATTTAATCCATTCTAGCCAGGCATTTATATCTTGGTATCCTGTCTTAATTGCTAGGGTTTGTTTTAGATCTTTTACTTCTATAATGAACACCTTGGTTTTATCTTTAGGTACAGGAATAACAGGTGTTTTTTTCAAAGCTGAAGCTATTGGGGATGGAGGGGGGAGGGGAAAGTGTATCTCAAAAATGCCTATAGGGTCTCTCTGTTAACATTGGCCCTATACCATAGAGGTGGCTGAGGGCGAGCCTAGGGTCAGTAGAGGTAGGGATAGTAATGGAAATGAGGATGGGGTTGCTTTGGTGAGATTGGCAATCAGCGGAAGTAGTTCCTTTAGTAAAATGAAGGTGAGGTTTTAGGGAGGTACAGCCTTCTGAGGAAGCCTAGCCCTAGGACTGAGTGGTCCAGAGAATATTGTACCAGGAATAGCACGGTAGCCATTTATAAGGAATTTTACAAGGATTAGGTTGAGAATGAGGTGAGCACTAAGGGCAAAGATATTTTTCTGAAGAGGCTAGTTGCCTTTGACTTTGTAGGTCTCCACAGGGTGTGGCTAAGTAAGCATCACATGCAATAGCTTGGGAGGGAGGCTGACCTGCTTTACCTTGATAGTAAGGTGGCTGACAGTGGAGTGAGGGAAGAAGAAGAGACAATATAAGAGATATAAGACGATTAGTCTTTTCTTAGCTTTAGTTTGGTGGGACTTGATCCCAGAACAATGGCCTATGACTCTAAAAATGGTGGAGCTTTCTTGACTTGGGTATGGTGAGTCCACCCTCTTTCTGCTGTTCAGACTGTGGTCTCAGTAGTTAGAAGCACTAGGTAGGGACCTTCCTAAGCTGGTTCGAGTATTTCTTCTCTCCAGCTCTTAATGAGAACGTGATCTCCAGGTTGATGCAGGTGTGCTGGGAACTCCAGGGGTGGTGCCTGTGCTAAAAGGCCTTTAGTTCTGAGGGACGAGAAAGTGCAAGATAGACCAAGTATATAGTTTTGAGAAATTTATCTTTCATTTTAAATGTAGGAATGTCAGCAGTGGAGTGTAAATAAGGCAACTTACGTAGCATTTCATAAGAGGATAAGCTGACATTTTTCCGAAGGGCGGCACTGAGCCTTAACAAGGCAATGGGGAGGAGTCTCTAAAACTAATTTGGTTAAGTGGCTCCTTAGAGTTTGGTTCATTCTATATACTCTTCCTGATGAAGGTACCAGGGAGTATGGTATTCCTATGTTATGTTTAGTACTAGGGCTAATTTCTTAATGACATGTGCAGTGAAATGAGTCTTATTATCTGAATCAGTATTTTCTATTTATCTAAACCTGGATATAATATTCTCAGTTAATGCTTTAACTACATTACTGGTGGTTGCACTTGAAAAGGGAATAGCCTCTACCCAGTGAGTCAGGTGATCTACTATCACTAGTAGGTACTTTAGGTGACCTATTTGGGGGCATTTTGGTGCAATCAATTTGGACACTTTGGAATGGCTTTAATCCTGGGTCCCTTCCTCCAAAGGGTGACCTTCTTAGAGTCTGCCTATTCGTTTTTTTTTTTTGTTTTTTTGTTTGTTTGTTTGCTTGTTTTTTGAGACGGAGTCTTGCTTTGTCGCCCAGGCTGGAATGCAGTGGCGCGATCTCGGCTCACCTCCCAAGTGCCCCAGCCTCCCGAGTAGCTGGGACTACAGGCGCCCACCAACATGCCTAGCTAATTTTTTGTATTTTTTAATAGAGACAGGGTTTCTCCACATTAGCCAGGATGGTCTTGATCTCCTGACCTCGTGATCTGCCCTCCTTGGCCTCCCAAAGTGCTAGGATCACAGGCGTCAGCCACCGTGCCTGGCCTTGTTTTATTTTGTTTTGTTTACATATTAGGCAACTATCTCTAACTTGTTTTGCCAGAATATAAATTTTTATACATCCATAGACTCTGAGAACTGCATTACACGTAGCTTGGGACTTAGGCTGCGGAGTGGGGAGATGGTGGAGGCGCTGCTGGCCAGGCTCAGGCTGCTGCGAGGTTGGCTCTCCTCCATCAAGGGTCAGCTCTGGGGTCCCAGTGACAGGGAGAAAGAGGATGGTGTGGGTGCTGCAGCACTCAGGCAGCCCCCCGCCTCCTTTGTCTCCTAGCTGCTGTCTCCAATAGTTCTCAATCTCTCTTCTCACCTGCTCACTCGGACTTTTCATCTCTGTCTCCTATCTCTTCCTCTCTCTTCCTTCTACACTCTCTCCAGTCTCACTTTCTGTGTCCCTCTCTGATCTCTTGTCTCTTCCAGTCTCTCTTTCATTCATTTTCTCCCTCTAATCTTTCTGTTTCTGTCCAAATCTTTCATTTCCAGACTCACAGGGTTTCTTCCTTGAGTCTCTATCTCATTTGCACTCTCTCTCTCTGTCTGTTAAACCCTGTTTCCTCTCTCCCTCACACTCAGCCTCTTCCTCTTTCTCTCTGTAATTTCCCTTTTCACTTTCTCCTTTCTTCCCTCTCCCAGTTTCTCTTTTCTGTCTTCTTACATATACTTTTTGAGTTTCTCCTATTTCCTTTTACACTTGTGAAAGGTCTGGCACAACCAGACATTTTACTTGAAGACAAAACTACTCTCTTTTCCTCTCTTCTTCTTTTAACTTACTACCATTCATTTTTCTTCTTGCTTTTCAGACAACACTAAAACTTTTAACAAAATCTTTGAGGTGGTTTTCTTTCAGTAGTCTAGAATCCACTGAGTCATTTCATGGGTCTTTACCCTGAAATGCTACATTTAAAAAAAAATGGCAATTTTCTTAATTGGCTCAAAAAGAGTATGGCTTGGTTTTACTTGGTAAAGTTAATGTGTTTTTAAAATATATATATATATATACACACACACACACTTTTTAAATATTATTTATTACTTTATTGCATAAAAGAGCTAATTATCAAACAAAATACAAAAAGTTTAGCAATCATCCAGGCTTCATTTTATGAATGTTCAGAGAAGAAATGATTTGTACAAAGTTACAGTAAGTTTGTGACAGGTCAAGGTCTACAAGCCAAGTCTCTTGACACCCAACTTTGTTTTCTTTCTGCACAGAAATTTATATTCTTTCTGAGTTCTTTCTGAATTAGAATTGACTGAGTTCTTGATCCTTTTCTCTCTGTCTCCTTGGACCCCTTTTCTCTGCCTAAGTATGTGTATATAAGCAAATATATGAGAAATGCCATCTAACTCCTTTCTTTCTCTTTCTTTCTTTCTCTTTCTCTCTCTGTCTCTCTTTTCTCTCTCTCTGTCTTTCTCTCTCTCTTTCTTTCTTTCTTGCTCTCTTTTTTTTAATTTTATTATTATTATACTTTAAGTTTTAGGGTACATCTGCATAATGTGCAGGTTAGTTACATATGTATACATGTGCCATGCTGGTGTGCTGCACCCCTTAACTCGTCATTTAGCATTAGGTATATCTCCTAAAGCTATCCCTCCCCCCTCCCCCCACCCCACAACAGTCCCCAGAGCGTGATGTTCCCCTTCCTGTGTCCATGTGTTCTCATTGTTCAATTCCCACCTATGAGTGAGAATATGTGGTGTTTGGTTTTTTGTTCTTGCAATAGTTTACTGAGAATGATGATTTCCCATTTCATCCATGTCCCTACAAAGGACATGAACTCATCATTTTTTATGGCTGCATAGTATTCCATGGTGTGTATGTGCCACATTTTCTTAATCCAGTCTATCATTGTTGGACATTTGGGTTGGTTCCAAGTCTTTGCTATTGTGAATAATGCCACAATAAACATACGTGTGCATGTGTCTTTATAGCAGCATGATTTATAGTCCTTTGGGTATATACCCAGTAATGGGATGGCTGGGTCAAATGGTATTTCTAGTTCTAGATCCCTGAGGAATTGCCACACTGACTTCCACAAGGGTTGAACTAGTTTACAATCCCACCAACAGTGTGAAAGTGTTCCTATTTCTCCACATCCTCTCCAGCACCTGTTGTTTCCTGACTTTTTAATGATTGTCATTCTAACTGGTGTGAGATGGTATCTCATTGTGGTTTTGATTTGCATTTCTCTGATGGCCGGTGATGATGAGCATTTTTTCATGTGTTTTTTGGCTGCATAAATATCTTCTTTTGAGAAGTGTCTGTTCATGTCCTTTGCCCACTTTTTGATGGGGTTGTTTGTTTTTTTCTTGTAAATTTGTTTGAGTTCATTGTAGATTCTGGATATTAGCCCTTTGTCAGATGAGTAGGTTGCAAAAATTTTCTCCCATTGTGTAGGTTGCCTGTTCACTCTGATGGTAGTTTCTTTTGCTGTGCAGAAGCTCTTTAGTTTAATTAGATCCCATTTGTCAATTTTGGCTTTTGTTGCCATTGCTTTTGGACACATACACATTTTTATTCAGGAAGAAAAATTATTTAAACACCTGCCAATTTGAAAAAGCATTAAAGTAAAAAAGAAAAAGCAAATGCTAAAAAGTACTTTACAATTAAAAAATTAATCAGCCAGTTAAATGAATTTAAAATAGGAATGTACAGTGAAAAACAAACTAATGTAAAGCATTCCAGCTGATAAAATTAAAAACCTACTCAGGCTTATAGTTTGTTTTCTAAGGAAGTTATGATTCAATGTAAATTTTGAAATACTCTAAACATACATTCCATGTAGATTTTGAGTGCCAATGTTAAAATTTCAAATTTTGCCTGCAAGGCTTATCAAAGAAACACTGGTAGAATTCCAGTATTTGCAAAATTTTAAGTTTTGGTGAATATTGTAAATATTACAATTGGTATTAGAAAGCCATCATGAATAGAAATAAGAGAAAACTTATTTCATAAATATTTTGTTTGACTAAAAATACCAGGCTTGCATGTTCTAAATAATTCAAGAAAATATCTTTTTAAAAAAGAACTGCAATTTAACAGTTATCTGTACGTCTTTAGCTGCTATTAAAAAAAAAAAGACAACTTAAAACAATGAAAATGTTACAGCTGGTATAAAGTAACCTTATGATGCTTTCATTATAAGGAAATAAACGTGCGCATTTATAAACAAACAGTCTCTCCACCAGTAAACACACAGAGCCTTTTCTACACTAAAGTTTCTTTCCATTTGCCACTAGACTGGGCTTTGTCCCTCGCTCTCTGGATGACAGGCTGTGTCTGTTGTGTCTTTATGATCTTGCTGTCTTCTGCCATCTGCATGCCAGACCCACCTTTGTAAGCGTTTTCATCAGCTTCTATGTGAGTAACACTGGAAACTGTGGATGCCATCCTTTGGGCTGGGAGTTTCCTAGCAGAGTGGCAGTTCCCTTCACACTCTTTGGACAGCTCTGGCAGGCCCTGCAGCTTGGGCAGACTGCCTCAGCCTAAGCGGGAGGGAGGTTAGGGTCAGGAGTGTTAGGTGGCTTAAAGGAGTTGGCTTTTGTCTTACTTTCTGTAGTCTTTAGGGGGTAAAGGAGGACCAGCCCCTCCCGTCAACAGAGGGCATAGCCTACCTCCTCTTGGGAGACTGGACTTTTACTATTCACAAATCGAACTACAAGCTGACAAATCCAAGCCTCATTTGACCTCAACTTTGGCCAGAAAACTTAGGGTTTGAGGATTAGTTCTTGAGTCCAAATGAAACAACAATATTTTATTATTTGTTGTTTTCTTCTTGTGTCTAGTCCTTTCATTATCTTTCCAGTATTTTAACATAAGACCTAGGGGGCTAACAGGTATCATTGTTATTATTTCTATCCTTTTTACTCCCTGTTTTACTTGGGACATTTCCCATGTTGGGGCCTGGTTAGGCTCAATACCTGCACTAGGAATTTCTTGCCTATCTTCCTCTGGAGGCTCTCTAAGACTCAATCCCTTATACTAGGAATTTCTTGCCTATCCTTCTCTGGAGGCTTACTGAGGCTCAATCCCTCATACTAGGAATTTTCTGCCTTTCACACACTTTCAACCTCCAAGAAATCCCAACCACCAAGGAGTACTTCACCACCCCCACAGCTTTTCTTGCCATGGTATGTCCCGACCAAAGAATACTTCACCACCCCTGCATTTTTTTTTTTTAACCTCCATCCCGACCACAAAGGAAATACTTTGCTGGCTCCTGCGGTGTTTCCTACCTTGGTCTGTGCACAGAGATACCTGGTCGTTGCGGTATTTGTAGGCCTTTTCCTCCTGCATTCCTGAGAGTCCATGTTTATTCTTCACACTGGGTGAGTCTTGAAACTTTACCCCTGAGGCCACCACAATGAGGCAACGGGACGCATCTCCTCACTAGTGAGGACTGAAGACCCCCTCCCCTGAGAAGAATGGCTTCCCTGTATGGGCCACCAAATTGTTGGGAATAAGAGCTCAGAGTCACAAAGAAAACAAGCACTTAGATAAAGAACATCTCAGCAAGGCAAATTTACTTCTGCAGAAGGGTGCATCTTGCATATGTAGCAATGGTGAGAGCACACAGAACAAAGGAAAGCAGGGGTTTTTATTATCTCTAATGCAGCTTCTGCTTCTGTGTCTTTCACCTGTTGGCTAGGGTTGGACCGCACAGTCTAAACTAGTCCCAATTGGCTTAACATTTAAACTTTCTTAGATAAGGTAGACACGTAAGGGAGATGAGAAGAGAGAGAAAGGGGGTCATTTATGGAGATACTAGGAAGGTAACCTATTCCCTGATAAGGAAAGGAGTGTGCGCTGGGGTTGTAGCAAGTTCAGGCATGCCTAGGCATATTCAGACAGGCTGAGGCATAGCAAAGGCAAAGAGGTATTTGGAATTATAGGATAGAGAACAAGGACACCGGATAAGATGTTTCAAGAGGGAACCTAACTGTATCTAACACTGATCCCTTTGAAATGTAAGCACAAGGAGGAGAGAACCTATATCTCCCAGTCTCTGTGGAAGGGCAGGTGTCTTTCTTTGGTGGGCTTCTTATTCCAAGATGTAAACTATCTCCTGTTATAAAGGTACAAGAAAATTTACTTTTCCTTTGAGTAAAGCAAATTAGCAAACAGATGGCCTATGACTCTTCCCTTTCCCTTCTATGCTCAACTACCATCTCTTAAAAACTCTCCTGCTCTTTGTTTTACCCAAATTGAGCTCCAGCTTAGTTCTAATCTTTCTTTTCTGTTGCAATAGCATTGAATAGTCTTTCCTGCCTGCTTCACTTTGTCTGGTGCAATTTTTACTTTGATGCCAGACACTGAAGTCAACAAGACTTATTAATGATCACAAAAATGTTAATGAAATTGTAGCCTATATTTCTTTGGGATTCAGTAAAGCGGCACTGGTAGATTTTATAGTAACAATTTTAGGATGACTGTGTGTGCAAGCTATTTTGTACATGTTTTAGTAAGGTTCTACTAGAAAGCAAGATATCTTGAAACTAAAAACAAAAATAATGAAATCAAATCTGAAATTGCTAAGAGAGATCCTTTCTGCCTGCAGGCTACAATTCAAGATTATTTGTGGTCCATTAATTTGGAGACCCTGAGAAGGAAAAGCAAACTTCTCCAACTAAAACTCAGGTTAGTATGAGGTAGGTTGATGAGAGAAATACTAGGAAATAGGATTGGAACCTAAGACAAAGCTGACCCCTTAGGCCTTCCCAAGCTTTTAAAGTATTATTTGGCTCACAGAAGGAATAATCACTCCAGCTTCAGTGAGGCCGGAGGGCAAATGACTGCTTAGCTGTATCTCCCCACCCCAAAGCCTTATTTCCAAGGCAGACTCTATGAATTTGTTAGATTCTAGAAATAGATACTAAAATGTTGTTCTACAGAAATTTTAAGTTAAATTTCCAGTATTTTGAACTTCAAATGTCTTTGTATTTAAGATCTCATCATCATGTCAAAACATTATCTAGTTTGTATACTCAAAGCAGTAGTCCTATTTTTAACCCACATAATTGTGGCTAGGTTGTACCATATAAATTATATGTTACAAAACCTCATCCATCCCCATTCTTCAGTAAAGGATATGAGTATTAAAATCTTAAGTGTTCTGCATATTTAATTATAAAATACTCAAGTTATTTATTCAGTTATAATCTATTATGGGCGGAAAGTATATAATCTGCCTGATGATTTCCTTGATAAATGTATTTGTCTTTTTAATGAGCTTCTTTGTTAAGGTGGTTAGAATGATTAATGTGCTAGAGCACATCATCAGTAACCTTGAAAACCAAAAGTCAATATTTGGGAAAAATCCTTAGGCAGTGAAATACAGTGCTTAAAACTGCAGAAATCTCCATGGGGTTGCCAGCCAGTTGATTAGCAGACATGTTTGACATGTTGCTATTTAAATAGGATTAAGTGTATTGGGTAAGTGATGTGGGGGAAAAGACAGGCATGGGGAGGGGCTTTGAAAAGCAATTATAACACAAGAATTGATAAGCTCCATTATCTCCAAATGGATTTGATAGTTCAGATTACTAATTGCCCTGTCAGTACGCCTTGAAAGTATAGCAAAAGAGCCATAATTTGCTCAAAGAAAAAATACTTAAAAGGAAATATGCTTTCCATAGCATATTCATAACTGTCTTTCATTTTAATCAATTGCCTGACCCTAAGGGTTGCACACGACTTTTTTTTGTTTTGTTTTCTATGGATGAGAAATATTTATTCTAGGATATAATCATTTTATATCTTGGGGAGTTACAGAAAATAAAATTCATAAAATATAAAGCAATAAAGCAGAATAAGAAATTAATATTAAAAATGAAGATTAAACATTTCTTGTCAGTTGTTTTGCAGATTTCTTCTGAGCCTGCCATTACTAAATGTAGCCAAATAAAATGTACCTGACACCACACAGATTCACTTTTGCCAAACTTTTTCTTTTTCTACTTTTTCTGCTCTCTTATTTGCTATGTTTGTATATAAATTCTTCCATACAGAACATATTCATATAAAGACAAAAGAGGACAGGACTGCAAAGATATAACATATTTGTATTTTTGTAAAACTGATTTTCTTTACATTTACAATTTTGTTAAGACCTCAGGTGATAGAATGAGTTGTAATTTCATGAAAAAGATATAATCATAAATGGTTAGATAAATTGCTAAAGCCTTTTGAACTAATGTACACAGGAACTACTGGATTATCTATTTTGCACAGCTCTTTGAGTTAAATATGTCAAACTATTTGGCTTCATGTTTTCAGTAGTGGCAGCTTGAATAGAACTGAGTTGACATAATTTCTGCTTATATTCCATCATTTGAAGACAACATAAATTTAAGAGCATGGAGTCTTGGGCCAAACACTCTGTGTTTGAATTTTGTTTTTACCCCTAGCTGGTTGTGTAACCTAGGAATTGTGACATAGCCTCTCTACATCAGTTTCCAGAATTAGAATAGTACCTTGCCAATTTCAAAGCCAAAGACTACTAGAAAGTACACCTGTGATTAAAAAAAAAGAGTTAAGTTTATTAAGTCTACTGTGGCAAAAGAGGCAGCCATGTCACAAGGTGAAACATCGAGGCACCTTGATTAAAGGGAGTTAGAAAAGGCTTGTTATTACAGAATTTAATTTAGCAGAATGTTGAAGGGCGATGGGGTCCCTTCTGGATTGGGTGCTACCAAAAAATTGGTGTATGGGATCTTGTCTGTAAGGGTCAAGAAAAGCAGATGAGGCTAGAGTTATCATGAAAGAAGTAGCAGTCACTTGTATAAATTGGAAACTGGAGATTTTGGTAATATTTAGTAGTTAAATAGAGTTTGTTTTTATCTTTGTTCAGTCATGACCATGAAATTGTCTTCATGGTTGCAGAGAGTTCTCATCAGATGCTAATATTGTATGCAGTCAACTGTGCTCATCAGGGGAATACCACGGCCTGACTGGTAGTTACCGGGTCAGCTGTTAGCTGACAGCTGTCAGGGATATTTCTTTTTTTCTTTATCTTTCTTTCCTTTATTTTCTTTTTTTGTTTTTCCTGTCTTGGTAAGTCTTTGGGCCAAGGGCTGATAAAGCTAGGCTGTAAGGGATTGTTGAGAATTTGCTAATCAAAAAGCTGTGCAGGTAATATTTTCTCTAATTGAACTAAAGTTAGTCTTTCCTGTTTCAGGATAAGTTATCAAACTAATTTGATAATGGCTACACAGTAACTTTTAGGACTCTGGGAAGAACTCATCAGCTAACTGCCGTACAGGCCTTTACCAGAAACAAAATGAGTATTAGTTTTCATAATAGAAGCCGGAGGCCTAAATGACCAAACTCTGACTACAAACCATATTCCACGGTTCAGATGGGTCTTTTTCAGAGTCAAGTTGTTTCTGCTGTTGTTGTTTGAGACAAGGTCTCACTCTGTAGCCCAGGCTGGAGTGCAGTGGCACAATCTTAGCTCACTGCAACTTCTGCCTCTGGGCTCAAGCAATTCTCCAGCCTCAGCCTCCTGAGTAGCTGGGACTATAGGCACGAACCACCAATGCCCATCTAATTTTTGTAATTTTTGTAGAGATGGAGTTTTGCCATGTTTCCCAGGCTGGTCTCGAACTCCTGAGCTCAAAGCCATCTGCCCGCCTCTGCCTGCCAAAATGCTGGGATTACAGGCGTGAGCCACCGCACACAGCCAAGTGTTTTTGTTTGCTTATTTTTGTTTTAACTGGCCTGTTCATGGACCGTTCCATATAGGGGCACCAAGAAGTTTTTGCTATATCATGCTTTCTCATCTAGCCAAAAGAAAATCAAGGGCTAATGTAATGGTACCTGGTAACGCTTGAGAATTAGAGACTGGTTTGTTGGGTTTTCAGGGAAAAGTTGGTGTTTATAGAATAAGTAGTACTGTAGGATACAGAATGTATCAGGAATATAAAAATCATTTATGGCAACAGGGGAAACAACCTTGTGTACCTTAATGAGAACAGGTTTTCTGAGTAAAGTTAAATAGAACTTACAAAGTAACAAGCTGAGTGTGACATAAAAGGATAGTCCTGCTATTGATAGGAGAATTAAGAAGAAATTACTTAGGCAGATAGTGAGGGTACAGAAGTCCTCAGTAAGGTTTTCCTTTACCTTTTGTCAAACAAAAAGCAGCCCCAAATTATTATCCTTTCTAACAAAGAGCAGCCTGTAAAATCAAGCTGCAGACGTAGATGCCGGTAGTTGTGCCAATCGTGTTCAAGATCGCAGTTCCATCTTCCCTTCTCTTTGTCAGCTGTGTGTACAGTAAGGAGCAGACAAGACAGACGGTCCCGGCCAATGGGGAAAGTTCATTTACATAATAAGATTAGGGTGGGGCAGCCAGCCTTCCCCAAGCACTATGTAAACATCATAACTGATGGAACGAATCTGTGAGCCCTATGTAAATCAGACACCACCTCCTGAAACCTGACTATAAAATCTGGCTCATCCGCCACTGGCTGGCCTTTTCCTCTGGGAAGTCCCCTCTCTCTCACTGGAGAGACAGCTATTTTCCTTTTTCTTTCTCTTCTTGCCTATTACACCTCCACTTCTAAACCTCTCCTGTGTGTCTGTGTTCTAAATTTTCCTGGCATGAGACAATGATCCCCAGGTATCTACCCCAGACAGTGTAGCCACTTCACTATTAGTTTCCACTCTTATAAAACTGAGTTTTGATGAAAGGACTGTACTGATCTCGTTAGAAGCACTTTGTTGGCAAGGGATCAAAATCTACTTATAATGAAATTAAAAGTTGGATTAATAATGAAAGAAAAATGTAAGTACTTGAATGAACATGAAGAAGAAAATCAACCTTCTGAAGAATTTAAAGAACATTAGTTGAATTTTGAGCAGCAGGATCAGGTGAAGACTGACGCATCAGCAATCATTAGGTTCAGATCAGTAGTTATGATAGGAAAAAAAACTCTAATAAAAGTTTTGTCTTTTTTTAAGTGGCAGTTAAAATACTACGGGGGTGGAAGTACAGGAGAGCATATTGAAAACTCTTTAATTGATTACCAGAGAGCATAGAAGTGTAACAGACAAGAATAGTATTATAGGAAAGAGAAAAAAGCATAAACGTATTGGAAAATTCATATTAACTCAACTTCTTGGTTGAAAATTACCTACTTTGTGTTGTCATCTAAACTGATATTTTGAATCAGCTATCTATTGGAAAAGAAAAATCACACTGAACAAGATTAGTAAGCAGAAACTGATTTTATTCTGATACTGTTGCAGCAATAGGGGAGAAAGCACATACCAAGACTGGTTACACAATTCTGTGGTGGTGATGACATAAAGAGTTTTTAAGAGCTAGGGTAGGGAGACTCTTAGGCCAGCCTTGGGTGTTTACTAATTTGCTTTACTCAAACAGAAATTAAATTTTATTTTATCTTCATGACAAGAGACAAGTTGACAAGTTGGATCAAGGGGCCTACCAAAGTTAGGCTCTTACCCTCCCACAGAGACTGGGGGGTCTATCTCCTTCAATAATTGCATTTGAAAGAAATTGCTTCCAAGTTCTTGAGAAAGACATTCCTGGATTGTAAAACTAGCAAGAGGCTTTAAAAAGATTTACATTTTAAAGGGACAGACAAGGGATTTTTAATGAAAGTTTTATAATGTATATGACTAGGAAACTGAAGGTTGGGGACTTGGTGTGGGGCGGGGGGGGGAAAGCTATCTAATAAGTTTAGTACAACTAAAGGGAATGTTAAGGGAGTCTTGGTCACAACTCCCAGGCTACTTGGCTTCTGGAGGTTCTGAAGGCTACTCAGCTGGAAGTCTCCCAATAGTGTTCAAGCCCAATGAAGCAGAAAAGATGGCTATGTCTTTTTAATTGGAAAAAATAAATCCAAAGATCGATTTCTTGGAGTTTTAGTGCTGTATAAATTATCATGAGTTGTTAACAATACTAATAACGTTTTTCTTAGCGATCATTATTAATAGTATGACAAAGTACTTTCCATAGAGGCTGAAGGATGGATCTGTCTCTCTCTCTCTCTCTCTCTCTCCTTTCCCCACACCTCAGGTTGTGCAGGAGCTGTTTATGCGGCTATCTTTAAAAAAGCTCTATTTTTCTGGCTTAAATTATTAGACTTTGTTTGTATAAGATAAGAGTTGTTTGTATCTATATTGGCTTGCTGTAGGATAGCATCTCTGATCAAACACGAGATTCTAACAGGGTATGTGGTAGTCTTTTCTTAGCTCATAAAGAGAAATCTCATAGCATCAAGGCTAATAGAAAGCAATGAAAGTTCTAGATAGCATTCTCTAATATAACATTTTATACTGATGAAACTATTCTTACTTATGCTAATTAATATTGTAGCTATTAGCCTCATGTAACTATTGAGCACTTGAAATACAGCAGGTGCAATTGTAGAACTGGATTTTTATTTTAAGTTTAATTCAAATTTGAGTTTAAATAGCCACATATGGTGGGTAGTGGCCACCATATTGATGAATGCAGTTTTAGACTTCTTATAGCTTTGCCAATTTTGGTTTTGGAAGTCCATTTAGTCTCTACTTTGGTTTTAAAAGTCCATTTACTCTCTAATGTTGAAACGGTGTTCAACATTTTTTAATAAAAGTTCCAGTAAAATACAATTTACCAGCAAAGAAAATTCTCAATCCATACTGAAAATAAAAGGAAAAATAAAAAGACCAAAGCATTCTAGAGCATATTTAACATTTGTATAAATAACAGTTCTTTTTTGTTTTGCTACCTGGTAGGCTCAGTAGAAGGCATTTACCCTAGCCATTGGCATTGATTTAACTCCTGGGAGCTAATATTTAAAAAATAAACTTGAATCTGTGATAATAGTGTCTGCTAAACAATTCCCAGTTTGGGTTTTACAATATGATCCATTAACTAACAAAATTGAATCAGGATTATTCCATGGAGTCTACAGAAGTTTTGAGTAGGGTGTAGATAATTTTCTAAGAGGTTAACCAATAGAGAGATTTTTGTTCCTTAAGTTGAGGAAGGAGATTGCTGGTTTCAGATTGTTACAGTGATAGTGATTTGGGGATGGGAAAGGAATCATGAGGATATTAACATAACTCCAGGGCCTTTAATTTATCCCATAGATAGTTTCTGATTGACAATAATGTTTAAAACTGGATATTTGGAAATAATTATTTTATAGACAGTTATACTAGGTTTTATTCTTAAATATGAGAATTTTTTTAAACCAGTATTTTATTACCTTATAAATAGTATAGAAAAGAGTTCTCCCAATAGTTTTAAAGTCATTAAAATTTAGAGAATATTAAAATATTACTTTTGTTTTCCCTACCCTTTCTCTTACCCTTAAAAAAAGAAAAAAAAATGGGAGGTTGAGATGGGAGGATCACAGAAGGTTGAGGCTGCAGGGAGCCATGATTGCGCCACTCCAGTCTGGGTGACAGAGCAAGACCCTGTCTCAAATAATAATAATAATATTTTATTGCTCAGCAGTCCAGGAAGCAAAAAAAATAATTTAGGCATAAAAAGATGTCTTAATAATTTTACTATTCTGAATTTGTATCCAAATTCAGAATTTTTCAGAACAGAAACAATATGAACTTAAGGCATTAGTAAATGATCACAAACAATATTTTGAAAACATACTACATCAAAAAATAATGATTAATAAGAGCTTTTTTATTGCCTGAAAAATCAAGAAGTTAAAACATTTATTGAAATAAATCTGCTATGTAGATAGAGTATAACAAATTTTTACAAAAAAATACATATTTTAATTTTGTGGGGAGCACAACCAATGAAACAATATGCAAATAACAAACATATTAATATCCTATTATGTGCATATATAGAGATATGCTGTATGTATGAATATGCAAATCCCTTTTTTTACTCTACCATTTTCTGAGACATTGTCTTTCACCACTCCAGGTGGAAAAAGTTCTTGCCTTTACCACAATTATATTTCAGAATATAATAGGAAAGAGAAAGTGAAAGACAAATAGCTTTCTTCATAAAGAAGAAACTTGAAAGTTGCATATATTAATTCTTTTTGCCTCTCATTGCCCAGAATTTAGTCAGCAGCCAGTTTTTGATATAAGTATGGTTAGAAAATATACCCCGTAGCCAGGTTTCATGTGCCTTTCTAAAAGCAGCAGGAAACTTGAGAATGGGAGATGATGATGATGATGGGATTCTACTGAAAGACAATTCTTTGTTGCATGCTATTAAAGAAGCATTGCTAAATAGCTAGATAATGTCTATATATCCTTATATGTAGTTGTACATACATTCTTTTTACCTCTTGGTGAGTGAAGTTTCCCTTTTAAGTGAATTTACTTTTTTCCCCCTCATCTACCATGTCTTTACCTACTTCCCTTGCTCATAAAAAAGACTAAAATGTAGGTCCAGCCACAAAATGATTCATACCTCATAGCTTCTTTGCACACAGTAAATGCTCAGCCATATGCACAACTGAAGTAATTAAGGAAGTTGTGGCAAACATCCTGCATTGCTGGGTAGCAGCTTGGCTCTCAGTGGTATCATAACATCTCGTGCTGGGCTAAATAGACTCTGAGAAAACAAATGTGTTGCTGGGCAGCGTGAGAATTCAAAGCCAGCTTGACTATTTAGTGTTCCAGTACCGAAGCCAGCAGTCTGTCTACGTACCTCTTTGGGAAAGTAGAATTCTACCTTGGGAGAAAAGTCACATATTTGCAAGTGAATTTCCAAATGTAAAAACTGTGAAAATATTGCCTTAGAATTTATATTACTTTTCACTGTTACTGGCAAAGAATTTCTTCCAGGAGGGAATAATTTTACGAAAAATTATGATAGTTTTCTTGAGAAAACAAATCTCTCCTAAATATTTTTTCTGTTTTAGGGTTCTTAACTTCATCATACAAGCCATTTCTATATGTTTATTCTAAACCTAGCCCAATGAGAGAGCTGGCAATAAGGCCATTCATTGCTTCTTCTTCTTGTCATTTCTTTCTTTACAAGATGTGCTATCAAAAAACCATTTAGTGATCAAGTTCTGTATGAACTGAAAATTACATAAATAGCAGGTAAAAATACGCTTTAAATTATAAATTCCAGACCAGGCATGGTGGCTCACACCTGTAATCCCTGCACTTTGGGAAGCCGAGGTGGGCGGATCATGAGGTCAAGAGATTGAGACCATCCTGGCCAACATGGTGAAACCCCGTCTCTACTAAAAATACAAAAATTAGCTGGGCATGGTGGTGCACGTCTGTAGTCCCAGCTACTCGGGAGGCTGAGGCAGGAGAATTGCTTAAACCTGGGAGGTGGAGGTTGCAATGAGCCGAGATCACGCCACTGACTCCAGCCTGGCAACAGAGCGAGTCTCCATCTCAAAACAAACAAACAAAATATAAATTCCATAAGGATAGAGGGGTTTTTTTCCTATCTTGTTTAATGCATATCCAAGAATATTGTCTGCTTCTTAGTAATCACCCAAATATTGTTTAATGAATCTCAGAGATTGTTCATACAAAATTCATCTCATAAGTGAGTGGAAGCATTCTGTCTTAGGCTAAATCATGTTCGTTTCTTATGGAGTATACTTTTTAAGAAAGGTGGAAGTTCTAGGAATGGAGGTTTAGAAGTGGAATAAGGAAGGCTGGATGCAGTGGCTCATGCTTGTAATCTCAGGACTTTGGGAAGCTGAGGCGGGCAGATCACTTGAGGTCAGGAGTTCGAGACCATCCTGGCCAACATGGTTAAACCCCGTCTCTACTAAAAATACAAAAATATTAGCTGGGCATGGTGTTGCATGTCTGTAATCCCAGCTATTTGGGAGTCTGTCCAGCCAGGGTGACAGAGTGAAAATCTCTCTTAGAAAAAATAAAAAGGAAAGTGGAATAAGAGGAGCAGGTAGAAAGGGATGGTATCAGGTGCATTCATGACAACCAGTGAATATACATAGGAAAGGGAACTGCTCCACAATGAACAACTAGAAACTTCCTCTGGCCTGTGAGATAAGTGAAAGCAATGTTGGCTTTAATTATGTTCACATCTATTTCTATAAGATGAATAACATTCCCAAAGGAGGAAAAAAAGGGCTGGGTGCAGTGGCTCATGCCTGTAATCCCAGCACTTTGGGATGCTGACGGGGGAGGACTGCTTGAGTCCTGGAGGTCCAGACCAACCTTGGCTACATAGGGAGACCCCATCTCTATAAAAAATATTAAAAATTAGCTGGGCATGGTGGCACATGCCTGTAATCACAGCTACTTATGAATTAGATGGTAGGATCACTGGAGTGCAGGAGGTGGAGGCTGCAGTGAGGTGTGAGACCCTGTCTCAAATAAATAAATAAATAGCCCAGGACTTTTCAGGAGTTGTAAGAGTCTGGGTTTCTTCCATTTTTGGAGACAACTACTACTATATTAGAAAGGTCAAAAGCTATCAAGAGGGTTTAAAATACGGTGTATTTAAAACACTTATATTGAACAGAATGACATGCTTGGCAAATACACACATACCAACATACATGAAGTTTCTATACATATGCTTCATTTGAAGACAAAGACAAAGTTCACATCCTGAACCTGCTGTGAATGTGAGGCACAGGCCAAATAGTTCTTTGGCACCTTCTCAAATAGACCCTGCCCCTGGCAAACCGCTCACTCCAACTCTCCCTTCCGAAGTCTTCCCTGATACTCTGGGTAGACTTGGGTGCACTTTCAAATCTGTTTTTTTTTTTTTTCTTTTTAAAATTTTTGCGTAATAACATACAAATCATTTTAAGTTTTTGCTTCCGTGTCTATTCCTCCTTATTAAAAAGTCTGTGAACACAAAAACAATGAGCAACATAAAATATTCTTCTCCCCTGTCCAAAGAATGAATGAATCAATGTATCTTGTCCCCAAGTTCTTTCTCCTTCTTCTGAATTTTCAGTTCTATTTAACTGTCCCAAACAAGGATGATGCCTATGGCTTAGTTTGTCAGAATAGACTTTACTATCTAACTGCCTGCCTTTATCTGAACACTCATTAACATTATCAGAAACATTTTAGTATCATTCTTTCAAGTTAAAATTTTAAGAAAATATTTTTGTCACATTCACTTGATTGTCCAGAATGGCCCTTTAGCAAAATTAAATGATCCAAGAAATAATTTCATTCAATATAGAGGAACAGATCAAAGTTTGAAATAGAATATTTAAGACTGAAATGCAATTTTTATGGTAGTATTTACTTACACATGATATGTATGCAGAAATTCAAGAAGTGATATATTATGTTTCTCCCTGGGGCTCCACAATAATGATATGGAAGCTATGCTCCATTGTGTGGGAATGCTTTACTGTGACTTATTCTGAGCCTCTGTATATTCCCACACTTACAAACTGCATAATAAAAACACTAATTTTTGTTCTCATCAATCCATCCCTGACTTAACTATGGTTTGATTACTTAGGATATTTGTATTCTTCTGTCTCTTCTTTATTCTCTGAATTTTGTTATAGACATTCTCTTTTCTGTTTATAATAAAATGAAAATATTACACAGTACAAAAGAAAATTTATGTGGGTTTTATATGAAACCTATTTTTCTCAATATACCAGAAAGCTAGTGTACACTAAGCTGGCATACCATTTTTTTTTTTTTGTATTCTTTATTGAAGCTGAGAATGGCTTTTCTTCATCTATGAAAGGAACAGAAATCTGAAAAGGCTCAAGTTCAATTTAAAGCCTAGGATGTAAGCATTTTGAATGGGTATTAAATGGAACAAAAAAGCTTTTCCTCATTTCTCTTGAATTTGTTATTATTTTTATTCTACTAAAAAGGTGTGATTGATCTCTTCTCTGTACCAAAATAATCACATATTGCTTCAGTCAGCAGGTGAAAAAGGGGGCAGTTTCACAAAATGGCTTTATGACCAGTTCTATAAATACCTACAGTTTGTCTTCCTTGAGACTGTGCAGTGTCAGATGACCTGGCAAATGCCTGCTAAGGGCAATATCTGGATCTATGCTTATGTACCTACATTAACTACTTGCAGGGGTTCATCCCCACAATATTCACAAATTAAACTGAATTACACATTTGTTCCTTTACTATGCCCTTGACTTTATGAGCTAATGAGAAAAAGTTAGGTATAGGCAAATACGACTTTAGAATTCATTGTAACTCTTAGATAAATTGACTTTTCTAGTTACTATTAGACTAATATTTTGCTTGGACATTTACATACTAATTGATCAGGAGCATGGGGAGGAAGGGAAGAATTTTAAAGCATATTTTCTGGCAAGAGAATGACAATTTAATATTTAACTTTGCATTGAATCAATCTTAATCTTGTGCTGCAGGATGGATTCCCCAGGAAACCAGTCTCTGAGATGAAGATTAGTGAAAATGAGATTTACATTGGAGGGTGTTGGAATAAACACCTGTGGAAGGGAAGAAATAAATTCCACAGAAGGAGGAAGTCAAGCTGTGGTGTCATCTCAATAAAGACTCAGTTGACCTTACATGGAGTTCTATTTGCATTGAGGAGAAGGAGCTGGGCCTGTTGATCATACTGATAGTTGTTATTGGATAAGGACAGACTAAAGGTGTAGCCTTGGGCACAGTAGCTCTCTAAAGTTAAGGCAGACCCTGAAGGATTGACAGCTGAGGGCTCCCAAAGCTGGGGGAACAAGTCCTTCATTTTTGAAAGAGGATCTGGGTAGCACAGTGTCCACCACAGATGGGCATGCCATATGCTGTGAATTAGTCATGTCAATTGTCTCCATTTAGATTCAAAAAGAAAAATGTTACAGGAAATTATGTTAGTAGTTTAAAGTTCATTAAGCAGCATAAGCAAAATTATTCTGGTCAACAGTATACCTATTATACTAATTGCATTTTCTGTGGTATTTTGAATAAGAAATAATTTGTAGGGTTTTTTTGTTTTATTTATTTATTTATTTTATTTTAGTATTTATTGATCATTCTTGGGTGTTTCTTGGAGAGGGGGATGTGGCAGGGTCATAGGATAACAGTGGAGAGAAGGTCAGCAGATAAACACGTGAACAAAGGTCTCTGGTTTTCCTAGGCAGAGGGCCCTGCGGCCTTCCGCAGTGTTTGTGTCCCTGGGTACTTGAGATTAGGGAGTGGTGATGACTCTTAACGAGCATGCTGCCTTCAAGCCTCTGTTTAACAAAGCACATCTTGCACCACCCTTAATCCATTTAACCCTGAGTGGACACAGCACATGTTTCAGAGAGCACAGGGTTGGGGGTAAGATTATAGATTAACAGCATCCCAAGGCAGAAGAATTTTTCTTAGTACAGAACAAAATGGAGTCTCCTATGTCTACTTCTTTCTACACAGACACAGTAACAATCTGATCTCTCTTTCTTTTCCCCACATTTCCCCCTTTTCTTTTCAACAAAACCGCCATCATCATCGTGGCCCGTTCTCGATGGTCGCTGTCTCTTCGGAGCTGTTCGGTACACCTCCTAGATGGGGTGGCCGGGCAGAGGCACTCCTCACTTCCCAGATGGGGTGGCCGGGCAGAGGCGCTCCTCACATCCCAGACAATGGGTGGCCGGGCAGAGGTGCTCCTCACTTCCCAGACGATGGGCAGGCGGGCAGAGACGCTCCTCACTTTCCAGACGGGGCGGCCGGGCAGAGGCGCTCCCCACTTCCCAGATGGGGCGGCCGGGCAGAGGCGCTCCTCACTTCCCAGATGGGGCGGCCGGGCAGAGGTGCTCCCCACTTCCCAGACGATGGGCGGCCAGGCAGAGGCTCTCCACATATCCCAGACGGGGCGGCCGGGCAGAGGCACTCCCCAATTCCCAGACGGGGCGGCCGGGCAGAGGTGCTCCCCACTTCCCAGATGGGGCAGCTGGGCAGAGGCGCTCCTCACATCCCAGACGGGGTGGCTGGGCAGAGGCGCTCCCCACTTCCCAGACGGGGTGGTGGCTGGGCAGAGGTGCTCCTCAGTTCCCAGAGGGGGCTGCCAGTCAGAGGCGCTCCTCGCCTCCCAGATGGGGTGGCGGCCGGGCAGAGGTGCTCCTCACATCCCAGATGGGGCAGCCGGGCAGAGGTGCTCCCCACTTCCCAGATGGGATGGCAGCCGGGCAGAGGCGCTCCTCACATCCCAGATGGGATGGCCGGGCAGAGGCACTGCTCACTTCCCAGACGATGGGTGGCCGGGCAGAGGCACTGCTCACCTCCCAGACAATGGGCGGCTGGGCAGAGGTGCTCCCCACCTCCCAGATGGGGCGGCCGGGCAGAGATGCTCCCCACCTCCCAGACGGGGCGGCCGGGCAGAGGCACTCCCCACTTCCCAGACGGGGTGGCTGGACAGAGGCGCTCCCCACTTCCCAGATGGGGTGGCGGCCAGGCAAAGGCACTCCTCACATCCCAGACAGGATGGCCGGGCAGTGGCGCTCCTCACTTCCCAGACGGGGTGGCCTGGCAGCGGCACTCCTCACTTCCCAGACAGGGTGGCCGGGCAGAGGCGCTCCTCACTTCCCATTCGGGACAGCTGGGCAGAGGCGCTCCTCACTTCCTCCCAGACAGGGCAGCCGGACAGAGGTGCTCCTCACTTCCCAGATGGGGTGGCTGGGCAGAGGCGCTCCTCACATCCCAGACAATGGGCGGTCAGACAGAGATGCTCCTCACTTCCTAGATGGGGTGGCGGCCAGGCAGAGGTGCTCCTCACTTCCCATTTGGGGCAGCCGGGCAGAGGCGCTCCTCACTTCCCAGATGGGGTGGCTGGGCAGAGGTGCTCCTCACATCCCAGACAATGGGCGGTCAGGCAGAGACGCTCCTCGCTTCCTAGACAGGGTGGCGGAATTTGTGTTATTTTTGCAATAAGCATGTTAGAGATTAAGGAAATAAAGATGAATGAGATAATAACATAACTCTTTCTAACAGAAAGAGTTTACCACAATCTAACAGAGTTTAGAGGAGACAGGATGGTAACATGAGTAAGTATTGTGTAATGATGGATGTTTATACGTAGGAGCAGAGAAAATGTTCGGACTGTAGAAGAGTTCAGAGTTCACTGTAAAATAAATGCTTCATATCTAAAGGGCATTTGGACTGGGCTTTGATGAAAGAAGAGTGATATGGTTTGGGTGTGTCCCCATCCAAATCTCATCTTGAATTATAATTCTCATAGTCCCCACATGTTGTGGGAGGGACTCCATGGGAGGCAATTGAGTCATGGGGGTAGCTACCTCCATGCTGTTCTTATGGTAGTGAGGGAGGTTTCATGAGATCTTATGGTTTTAGAAAGGGATTGTCCTCTCTTCTCTCTGCACTTCTCCTTCCTGACACCATGTGAAGAAGGATGTGTTTGCTTCCTCTTATGCCATGATTGTAGGTTTCCTGAGGCCTCTCCAGTCATGCTGAACTGTGAGTCAATTAAACCTCTTTCCTTTATAAATTACCCATTCTCGGGTGTGTTTTTATTAGCACCATGAGAACAGACTAATACAAAGAGGGTTTGGTTATTAATAATAGATACTGCCTAGATGTGGCAAGGTATTATAATTTAAGTAAAATAAACAAATACATGAGTTTAGAAAGAACTGGCTGTAGAAGATAAATCAGTATGGTCAGAGCAAAAGGTGTGTGATGGTGAGAAGATGATGATAGAGTGGGTCAAGTTAGGCTGAGGACAAAGAAAGATAAGCCCTGGCTTTTAGGTGTAGGAATTTTAGGTTTTTCAGTTGTAATGAGTGAAAAGAAAAAAATAGTGTCAAAATTGTCAACTGAGACTTCTATACTCTGTGAAAATATAATCCAAATATTAAGACAAAATAAAGATACATAAAAAACAAATCAAGATAATTCCTTGTTAGAAGCCTTTCATTACGCGGAGTACTAAAAGAAATTCTATAGGCTAAGGGGAATTAATTCCAGAGAGCAGGATGGATCAACCAGACAGAATAAAATGCATTAGCTACTACAGTGGTAAATATAAAGACCTTTTTAACTTATATTTCTTTAAGATTATTGGCAATAAAAAGCAAAAACAATATGTTGTGAGTTTTACTATATACATATATAAATAAAACAAATGACATCACAGATAATTGACAGGATAATGGAATTATTGTTGTAAAGTTGGTACATTGTAAATGAAATGGTATAATGCTAATTCCAAATAGAATGTTTTCCATTAAGAGTGCATTTTCAAATCCATAGCAGTGTTTCAAAAGGTATTTTCAGATCCCTAGCAAGTGTTTCAATAGTGGGGTGTCTTGACTTGCAACATCAGCATTACATGCGAACTTGCCAAAAATGCAAATTCCCAGAGTTTTTTAATACCTACAAAATTAGAAACTTTGGAAAGAAGTAGTGCCCAATCACTCATATTTTAATAAGTCATCTACTTTTTTCTGATGCATGCTAAGATTTGAGCATCAGTGTGGGTATGAGCCCAGGCATTGCCACAAACCGATGAGGGTGTTTTTTATTGATTTAAATAGTCGGGAAGGCCATCTGGTAATGTATATGTTCATGTCACATTACCAGTTTCCCTGATAATTTTTTATCCATAAATTTACTTGAAATTTAAGTTTGCAAAATGTGCATTAATAAATGCATAAAGATATTCATTGCACATGATTTACAACATCAAATACATGGAAACTATTCTCAGCAGAAAGGAAAATGTTAGATCAAGTATAATACAGTCAAATTATTCTGCTATTAAAATGGATGTTAGGCCTATTTTTGTGGACAGGAAAAGCTGTCCAAAATATGTTATTCAATTAAAATATGGATTGCAAAACAGTATGTGTAGTGAAATTCTATTAATCCAAATATGCATCTGTTTATAGCTTGGATAATTATATTTCTGGATTTTAAAATTATGGTTGTAAAAGATGAGTTTAAAACATGGTTAAAAGAAAAAAAGCAAAGAATTCAAAAGAGCCCAAAATGAAAATTTTTAAACAAATCATCTAACCTTGAATTTTCCTTCCCTGAAGCTAATTATTTATATTATTTTATTTTATATATATTTTTTGAGGTGGAGTCCCACTCTGTTGCCCAGACTGAAGTGCAGTGGCGCAGTCTCAGTTCACTGCAATCTCCCTCCTGAGTTCACACAATTCTCCTGCATCAGCCTCCCATATAGCTGGGGTTATAGGCATGCACCACCATACTCATACTCAGCTAATTTTTTTTTTTTTTTAGTAGAGACAGGGTTTCACTTTTTTGGCCAGGCTGATCTCGAAATCCTGACCTCAAATAATCCACCTGCTTCCGTCTCCCAAACTGCTGGGATGACAGGTGTCAGCCACCAGACCCGGCCTTAAACAAATTATTTTAAATGCTTATCTTAGATCTATAGTCACTTGAAAATTCTAATATGCTTATATCTCTATGTCTTGATTAATCAAGTGTAGACAGTAAACATTGAATCTCTACTTCAAAAAAGAAAATATTAGTTCATTTGTGTTTTCCTTAAACTACATTCTTCCCTTCTCTTCATTTATTCAATTTGTAATTGCTTCTTGGATCAATTACCTTAAAATTTTTAATTATGCACTTCAGCTTCTGATTCTTGACCAGTCAATTTTAGGCAGCTAATTCCGCAATATATAAAATAAAAAGTAGCAAGTTAGATTTCCTTCTTTCTATTTTCTTCCCTTCATGTTCAACTTCTGCCAACTCTACCGTTATTTTTATATTGGCAAGGTTTAGAACATGTACTTAGAATTTTAGAATAGAAATTTTGATCAAACCTTTGTTGATTGTTCTACTTGCTGTGCAGAAGGTTTTTAAGTTGAAGGTCTTAGATTTATGTATTTAATTGAGTTTTATGTTCATAATTTATATGAACATATGTTTAATTAAATTTTATGTTCATAGTCTGATTTAAAATTTGGAGATTAATCAATGAATGGCATTCGACATATTGATTATAAAGTTCAATTTTCTTTTCTTTTCTTTTTGAGACAAAGTCTCACTCTCTTACCCAGGATGGGGTACAGTGGCAAGATCTTGGCTCACTGCAACCTCTGCCTCCCGGTTCAAGCGATTCTCTTGCCTCAGCCTCCCAAGTAGCTTGGACTACAGGTGTGCACCAGCATGCCCTGCTAATTTTTGTGTGTGTTATTTTCAGTAGAGGTGGGGTTTCGCCATGTTGGCCAGGCTGGTCTCGAACTCCTGGACTTATGTGATCTGCCCCCCTCGGCCTCCCAAAGTGCTGGGATTAGTCATGAGACACCGTGCCCAGCCTAATGTTCAATTTTCCATCAAGTAATCTGATAGGATGGATCTGTAGAGAAGGAAATATCACCCTATCACCCTGTGACACTAACCTAGTGCAACTTCTTTATATTTATTTTTATATTTTCAGTTTTTGTGGGTACACAGTAGGTATACCATATTTATGAGGTATATAGGATATATTGATACAGGTACATGAAGCGTAATAATTATATCATGGCAAATGTGGTATCTGTCACCCCAAGCATTTATCATTCCTTTGTAACACAAAGATAAACCAATCATATTTTTACTTATCTTAAAATGTACAATAAATTATTGTTGACTGTAGTTACCCTCTTACGCCATCAAATGCTATATCTTATTATTCTCTGTGATTATGTTTTTGTACCCATTAACTGTCTCCATGCCCTCCCATCCCCCACTACCGTTCCCAGCTTCTGGTAACCACCATTCTGTACTTTATCTCTGTAAGGTCAGTTGTTTTAGCTTTTAGCTCCCACTAGTAAGTGCCTGGCTTATTTCACTTAATGTAATGACCTGTGCGTGGCTTTCTATGCCTGGCTTATTTCACTTATTGTAATGACCTCCAGTTTTATCCATGTTTTTGCTAATGACAGGCTCTCATTCTTTTTTTATGGCTGAATAGTACTCTACATACAATCGTTGTGTATGTATACCACATTTTCTTTAACCATTCATTTATTAATGGGCACTTGAGTTACTTCCAAACGTTGTCTACTGTGACTAGTATAGCAATAAACAGGGGAGTGCAGATAGCTCTTTGATATACTGATTTCCATTCTTTTGAGTATATACCTAGCAGTGGGATTAGTGGATCATATGATTGTTCTATTTTTAAGTCTTTGAGGAACCTCCAAACTGTTCTCCACAGTGGTTGTACTAATTTACATTCCTTCCAGCAGTGTAGGAAGACTCCCTTTTCTACATATCCTAACCAGCATTTGTTATTGCCTGTCTTTTTAGTAAAAGCCATTTTAACTGGGGTGAGATGATATCTCACTGTAGTTTTGATTTGCATTTCTCTGATGATCAATGATGTTGACCTTTTCACATACTCGTTTGCCATTTGTATGTCTTCTTTTGAAAAAGTCTAAGATCTTTTGCACAGTTTTAAATGGATTGTTAGATTTTTTTTTCCTATTGGATTGTTAGATTCTTTTCCTAATGAGTGCCTCCTATATTCTTGATGTTAATCCCTTGTCAGATGGATAGAAATAAATATTTTCTCCCATTCTGTGGATTGTCTCTTTGCTTTGTTGATTGTTTCCTTTGGTGTGTAGAAGCTTTTTAACTTGATGTGATTCCATTTATCCAATTTCCAATTTTGTTTTGGTTGACTGTGCTCGTCGGGTATGACTCAACAAATCTTTGCCCAGTCCAATGTCCTGAAGAGTTTCTCCAAAATTTCCTACTAGTAGTTTCATAGTTTGAGATCTTACATTTATGTCTTTAATCCATTTTGATTTGATTTTTGTTTATGTGGCAACAGATAGTGGTCTAGTTTCATTCTTCTGCATATACATATTCAGTTTTCCCAGCACCATTTATTGAAGAGACTGTCTTTTCCCCAATGTATGCACTTAGCACCTTTGTAGAAAATGAGTTCACTGTAGATGTATGGATTTATTTCCGGGTTCTCTTTTCTATTACATTGATCTCTGTTTCTGTTTTTATGCCAGTGCCATGCTGTTTTGGTTACTATAACTCTCTTGTATAATTTGAAATCAGGTAATGTGATTTCTCCAGTTTTCCTTTTACTTGGGATAGCTTTGACTATTCTCAGTGTTTTGTGGTTCCACATAAATTTTAGAATTTTTTTTCTATTTCTGTGAAGAATGTCATTAATATTTTGACAGGGATTGCAATCTGTGAGTTGCTTTGGGTAGAATGAATATTGTAACAATATTGATTTTTTTGAATTCATGAACATGGAATCGTTTTCCATTTTTTGTGTCTTCTCTTCAGCTTATTTCATCAGTGTTTTATGGTTTTCATAGTAAAGCTCTTTCACTTCTCTGGTGAGGTTTGTAGCACTTTATTTGTAGCTATTTTCAATGGGATTACTTTCTTGATTTCTTTTTCAGATTGTTTGCTGTTGTTATAAAGAAATGTTAATGACCCTTGTATGTTGATTTTGTATCCTGCAACTTTAATGAATTTGTTGATTAGTTCTAATAGTTTTTTGGTGGAGTTTTCCAGTTTTTCCAAATATAAGATTATATCATCTGCAAACAAGGATACTTTCACTTCTTCTTTTCCAATTTGGATGCTATTTCTTTCCCTTGTCTGATTGTCCTAGCTAGGACTTCCAGTACTGTGTTGATTAGCAATGGTGAAAATGGTCATCCTTGTCATTTTCCAAATCTTAGAAGAAAGGTGTTCAGTTTTTCCCATTTAGTATGATACTAGTTGTTGGTCTGTCACATATGGCTTTTATTTTGCTGAGATATTTTTCTTCTATAGTCAGCTTTTTGAGGTTTTTTTCATGAAGGGATGTTGAATTTTATCAAATGCTTTTTCAGCATCAATTAAAATGATCATTTGTTTTTATTCTTTATTCTGTTGATATGATATATCACATTGATCAGTTAGCATATGTTGAACTATGGTTGCATCTGTTGGATAAATCCCACTTGGTCATGATGAATGATTTTGTAATGCATTGTTGCATTCAGTTTGCTAATATTTTCTTGAAGATTTTTGCATCAATGTTCATCTGGGAAATTGGCCTAAAGTTTTCTTTTTTTGATATAACTTTATCTTGTTTGGGTATCAGGGTAATACTAGCCTTGTAGAATGAGTTTGGAAGTATTTCCTTCTCTTCTATTTTTTGGAGTCATTTGAGTAGGATTAGGATTGGTACTAGTTCTCTTTTAAATGCATGGTAAAGTTCAGGAGTGAAGCCATCAGATCCTGGGCTTTTCTTTGCTAAGAGATTTTTTTTTTTTTTTTGGCTTCAATCTCTTTACTTCTTATTGGTCTGAATCCAAAATTCAGGTTTCAGATTTCCTCATGGTTCAATCTTGGTAGGTTGCATGTATCTAGGAATTTATGCATTTTTCTAGGTTTTTCAATTTATTAGCATATAGTTGCTCACAGTAGCCTCTAACAATCCTTTGAATTTCTGCAGTATTGGTTATAATGTCTCTTTTTCCATCTCTAATTTTATTATTTGGGTATTTTCTCATTTTTTGGTTAGTTTTGTTCAAAATTTATTGATTTTATTTACTTTTCATAAAAACAGTTTTTTGGCCTGGCACGGTAGCTCATGCCTGTAATCCCAGAACTTTGGGAGGCCAAGGGGTGATGGGTCACCTGAGGCTAGGAGTTCAAGACCACCCTGCCCAATATGGCAAAAACCTGTCTCTTCTAAAAATACAAAAATTAGCAGGGTGTGGTGGTGGATGCCTGTAATCCCAGCTACTTGGCAGGCTGAGGCAGGGAGAATTGCTCAAACCTGGGAAGCAGACATTGCAGTGAGCCAAGACTGCACCACTGCACTCCAGCCTGGGTGACAGAGCAAGACTCTATCTCAAAAAAATAAAATTTTTTTTCATCTCAATTATCTTTTGTGTTTTTGTTTCAATTTCATTTATTTCTGATCTGATACATATTTCCTTTCTTCAACTAATTTTGGGTTTGGTTTGCTCTTGTTTTCCTAGTTTTTAAAGATGCATTGCATTGTTAGGTTGTTTATGTGAATTTTTTTTTCTTTCATGTAGATGCTTATGACTATACACTTTCCTCTTAGTAATGCTTTGGTTGTATATCATAGATTTTGTTATGTTGTGTTTCCATTTTCATTTAAGAAACTTCTAAATTTTCTTCTTAATTTCTTTTCTTCTTGTGTTTTGTTTTGTTTTGTTTTTAGATGGAGTCTCGCTCTGTCGCCCAGGCTGGAGTGCAATGGAGCCATCTTGGCTCACTGCAACCTCCACCTCCTGGGTTCAAGAGATTCTCCTACCTCAGCCTCCTGAATAGCTGGAATAACAGGCGCATGCCACGACACCTGGCTAATTTTTCTATTTTTAGTAGAGAAGGGGTTTCACCATGTTGGTCAGGCTGGCATCAACTCCTGATGTCATGATCCGCCTACTCGGCCTCCCAAAGTGCTGGGATTATAGGCGTGAGCCACCGCACCTGGCCTTCTTCTTAATTTCTTCATTGACCCACTGGTCATTCGGGAACATATTGTTTAATTTCCATGTGTTTGTATAGTTTCCAAAATTCCTCATGTTATTGATTTCTAGTTTTATTACATTGTTGTCAGAGAAGATACTTGATATAATTTCATTTTAAAATATTTAAGATTTATTTTGTGGCCTAACGTATGGTCTATCCTTGAGAATAATCCATGTTCTGAGGAGAAGAATGTGTACTCTGCAGCCATTGCGTGAAATGTTCTATAAATATCTCTTAGGTCCAGTTGGTCTACAGTACAGATTAAGTATGATGTTTCTTTGTTGATTTCCTGTCTAGATAATTTGTCCAATGCTAAAAGCAGAGTGTTGAAACCTCCAGCTATGATTTTAATGAGGTTTATCTTTCTCTCTATGCCAATTCTACGGGTAACTGGAAAAATCAAAGTTATGCCACATTTCTAAGTAATACATATTTTGAGCACAATTTTTTTTAGAAGCTTTTAAAATTTTTCCTGGGGTTTCTGATTACCTTACCTTTTCCCTAAGCGGCTACTTTTATTATATTTGTAACATGGACATTAAAAATTTAAGCTATTTATCATATGGAATCCATATTCTTCGAAAGGGCATCATTGTTAGAGGCTTATACCTTTCTGCTAAAGCATGAAATATTTGCTCCGGAGATTTGTTGCATAGTTAACTATTAATCTAGGATTCTTTTCCCTTTATTTACTGCTTCTTTTACGTCTCATACTTTCCTTTTTTGGGTTCTTTGTTTTTAATTATTATTCAAAATTTTTTTCTAGTAAAAGTTTATGAAAGGTAAGCTTTCTGAGATTATATAGATATAAAAATTGATTTTATCCTTATTTGATCGTTATGCTGACTGCTTATAAAATTGTGGGTTTATAATCATTTTCCCTAAGTATATGGAAACATATTTCTACTGTTTTCTAATATCTGATATTGCCAATGAGAATTCAGATATCAATCTTAATTTTGTTCCTTTATAGGGACAGTTTCCAAAAGTCACATTGTGTCTGGGATAGTCTTGTGTCATTCTTACTGTTCTACAGTATTTTAGAAGCATCACTTTAGCTATAAAATTATCCAGGATTGGATTATAAATTACATAGTCATTCCTTTTAGAAATTGTCCTTATATTTGAAGTCATTCTTTTTAGAAATTGTCCTTATATTCTGAAGGTTTATGAGGTCCATGTGGGCCAATTTTTGTTTATTGTATTTGGCACTCAAAAGTATCTATCATTTGAAGATTTATCTTTAACTATTGAAAATGTTATTCTATTTATTTATTAATATTATTGTTTTATTATTCTACTTCATGTTCTCTATTGTCTCTGTAATTCAAATTTATTGACTATTGGACCTCTTAAATTTATTAGGTTTGTTATCATCTCTTTTTCTGTTCTATTCCTCTTTCACATCTTACGACTTACTGCTTTTAGGCTATATGTTCTAAAATTTAAAAATTTTTATCTTTATTCTTTCAATTGCTTTTTATTTTCAAGAGTCATATTTTAATTTTAAAGACTTCCTTTCTATGTTACTTTTATTGTGATAGACTTCTAGGTTTTCATGTATTATATATGAATATCTGAAGGAATATTAATTAAATTTTTTGGAAATTGTTCTTTTACTTTGGATTACTGTTTTCTCTCAGCTTAGTCATGTTCTTTATTTATTTGAATTCCTCCTTTTTTTCTAGTTTTCTGAAATATCTGTTGTACCTTGGATGTCAATTCTTACTTCAAAATAAAGACTAAAATGACTCATATTAGCTGTTAGCTTCCATTTTCTCTGTTGCCACATAGATAAGTTTTTTTCTTCCTATACCTGTCTTACCCCTTCACCTATAAAGAATTTATTATTAATAGAAGCTCTGCTTACACAGACAAGCACTTCAACTAATAGCTTTGCTTTATGGTGTATGGCTACACAGCAGGCAGGCAAGCACAGTCTTTCCCAATTCTAGAATGTACTGGGTTTGCTCAGGAACACTGATAACTGAAAAGCCCACTGTCTCCCAAAGGTAATAAAATATATACATTGTTCTGGCTTTTGCCTGGGATTAAAGACTTGGCTGTGAGTCACTCAGCTTATACACACAGCAAACACTGCTAGCCAACAAGACTCTTCCATAGACCCCTTAACTTGATTAATCAGGCTTTTCTAGTCAGCCAAGTACTTCTGCAATTCCTTTGTGAGACTGATGAGTGTTTTTACTCTTCGGGATCCTGAAAAGAAAACCAAGCCACTTCCATTTTGTCTTTCTTAGGAAACTTAGGAACATTTTCTGTACTTTTGCCTCCTCACTTCTGATGATATACCAACACCCTCCCATCTTCTTTCCATTTTCCACAAATCCAGCTACAGCTTTGGTAAACCAGTAACATCCCACTTCCTTTTTGTCTCTGTTGTGCATTTAAACACTTGTGCACTTTTCATTATTTCAACAGGATTTTAGGAGAGAAGAAAGGAAACATTCCATCTTAAACTATTCCTTTTTTAAATAAAGAACAATATTAATATTTTAGGAAAAAAGCTCTTATGAAAGAATAAAGATTTATGCCAAAAAGTATGTGAAACTCTTGTTAAATAAATTTAAGAGACTGCTCTACTGCAGGACTTTTTGGAGCATTTAATAGGGCATTTTTCAAGGACAATTTTTATATACAAGATTTGCTAGGGTAATTCAAAAGCTCTTTTAATATCATGCAATGTTGATAAGACAAACAAAAAGCCAAAGCAATTACATTAACAAACTGAAATGCAGCAAAATTTTTAAAGAATAAAAAAATTAAACTTAATATAAAACTAAATAATACTAGTAAAGAAAATGAACTATGAGAATCTTGACATTTTACACTAAATTCCAATTTAAGTTTTATTAATACCTTTTCTAGTTTTACCAAAATATATGATTTTATAAGTTAGTACTTGAGTAACTACATGCAGTTAGGAAAATGTTTTATATCCAGTCCTTTTTGCTTTCTAAAAGAGGGCTAAATGACAATATAGATAACCTCAAGTGAATCGGGAGTTGTTTTAAATAATAATCCAAAGTTTTGGATTCTGTTTAAGCTCTGAACTTTTTTCAGATTCTGTGAAAGTAGTTTCCTTATGAGATTTCTGTTTAGATTGGAAATTCAATGGGAAAAACTGGTTGACAGTATTTCAACATTTCTAGTGCTGGCTTCACTTATTATCTGAAAGCACTGAGGGATCAACAATAAAAAGTAGTGAAAATGGAATTTTGATTTAACTTTTTTGAAGTTCTAAAAGGTTTTGACTCAAGGCAAAATTTGGAGAAATGGTGGAAACCTACCTTAGCATATGTATTTATCCCCTGTTGATCCACTAAAAACAAAGTCACAACAAATCAATAAAGTTGCCTAAGTATTATTTCTAAATTATAGTTAACATTTTAAATAGAATGCTTAAAATGAAATTTAAGTCTGATAATAGAATCTTAAAACATATATGACAAATCTTTTAAATACATTATATTTGATATGTATTTGTTTAAAATCATATCACTACTGTATTTAATTTATTCTGATCTCCAAATGACAAACTTCTTTGTACATAAACTTACTGGCAGCATCATTATTTTTTATGTTGTAAGTTTCTCTATGTCAGAATATTACGAGAAAAGTAACACTACTTTTTAACAGCATATTAAAATATTTGGTGGAAGACGCTATTTTGAGTACTTTCATCACTTACCCCCACACAATATACACAAAAATACTCTAAAGAAAATTTTTAAATTATCTTCTATCTTAGATATGGAAAGTTTACAAGACTGACCTAGAAGAATTCAGAAACAAGATAAACAGCGACATCATGAACAACCACCACCACCAAAATAAAAGCATACCAGTCAGTATAACTTTGTTCACAGCTGATCAACATCACCCCCAAATATAAGTATTGCATATATAACCCTAGCCCAGCTAGCCTTTAAACCATTGAATGGTGTTGCTTGTGTTGCTGTTGTTGCTAATAGTTGATTTCTTTTTTTCACATTTCCTGGTTTATTATAAGGGATATTACAAGGGATACATATGAAAAGATGCATAGGGTGAGGTATGGGGGAAGGGGCATGAAGCTCCCTGAAGCCTGACCTCTTGGGTTTTTATGGAAGCTTTATAAGGTCAGCATTCCTTCCCCCGGGTTATAGGGTAGGACCCTTTCTGGGAAAGGTCTCATGACTCACAACCAGAAAGGTGGAGGAAGATTAAAGTCCTGCATTGGAGCGGGTAAAAGGAGGGCAGGAGAAGATCTGAGCATTCTGTTTTCTAAGGCCTAAAGCACCCAACGTTGTAACAAAAGACTATGATAAGGGCTCTGGGAGTTATAAGCCAGTTCCTGGCATATGTGTTTTATATGTTATATATTATATATACACATATATTACGTTGTATATACATATAAATATATATTTTTGTGTGTGTGTGTGTGTGTATCAAATAACACCACAGGCCAACCTCTAGTTTTTGAACATGGATCCTTTCTATGAAAAGAATATACACCATCATTAATAATTAGTCCAGTCCATTACATTGTATGAATGTCTTCCAGGGTGAGGCCTCTCAGGTTTGTAGCTTTCTTTTCATCTCGTAAGTTTCCAAAAACTGCAAACACTCAACACCAGCCTGTGAAAGCAGCCAGAATGGAGGGCTGTACCCTGCAAAGCCACAGGGGCAGTGCTGCTCAAGGCCATATTCACAAAGATACAGCCCAAGAGGTGGGACCCAATCCAGAGTCCATGGAGTCAAAGGAGATGATTTTGGAGCTTTAAGGTTTAATGACTACCCTATTGGATTCTGGACTTGCATGGGGCCTACAGCCCCTTTGTTCTGGCCAATTTCTACCATTTGAAAAGTGTGTATTTACCCAATGCCTGCAATCCCATTGTATCTAGAAAGTAACTAACTTGCTTTTGATTTTACAGTCTCATAGGCAGAAAGGACTTGCCTTGTCTCAGATGAGACTTTGGATTTGGACTTTTGGTTTAATGCTGGAATGAGTTAAGACTTTGGGGGACTGTTGGAATGGCATGATTGTGTTTTGAAATGTTAGAACATGAGTTTTGAGAGGGCCCAGAGGTGGAATTATATGGTTTGGCTGGGTCTCCACCCAAATCTCATCTTGAATTGTAGGTCCCATAATCTCCACATGGCGTGGGATAAACCCGGTGGTAATTGAATCATGGGGGCAGTTTCCCCCATGCTATTCCTGTGATAATGAGTAAGCTTTTACAAAATCTGATGGTTTTATAAGGGGATTCTTCCTTCACTTAGCTCTCATTTTCTTCTCCTTAATTCCATGTGAAAGAGAATGTGTTTGCTTCCCCTTCTCCCATGACTGGAAGTTTTCTGTTGCCTCCCCAGCCATGTTGAACTGTGAGTCATTTAAACCTCTTTCCATTATAAATTAACCAGTCTCAAGTATGTCTTTCTTAGCAGCATGAGAACAGACTAATACAGCAGGCAAACATTTTTCTTGCATTTTCCTCATTTTTGCAAGCTTCTGCCTCTCTGGTGGAAATAATTTCCAGAAGATTTAAATGGCCGACCTCACACCCCACCCCTCCCCACCCACTTCATTTTTCTCTTGTTTTCTTTTTGAAAGCCAGACATTAAACACTAGGGTATTCAAAAGCAACTACATACATAGGAAAAATCAAAAGTGGCCATGTATCCGTAGGGAGACATGCAAGCTCAGAAAAGACCTGAGAAGACCTCAAATTTACACCTTTGGTCATTAGCACATAGACAACCAAAACAATTTAAAAACTTAAAACAATGAACAGCAATAACAAGAAAAGAGCAAACCCTGGACAAAGGGGTAGACTCTGATTTTCAGAATTGCCATATGAATAGATTCCAATGTTTATTTTTCAACAAGGCATACAAAGAAACAGAAATGTATGACCCACTGAAAGGAAAAGAATAAATCAACAGAAACTCTCTGAAAAAAGGCCTGAGGGCCAATTTACTGGACAATGACTTCAAAACTACTGTCTTAAAGATGCACAAAAAACTAAACAAAGAAAGATGAGGAGAAAGTCAAGAATATGACGCATGAATAAAATGGAAATCTCAATATAGAGGTAGAAAACCATAAACAGAAACCAAAAAGAAATTATGAAACTGGAAAGTACAATAACTAAAATGAAAAATTCACTAGCAAAATTCAAAGGCAGATTTGTGCAGGCAAAAAAGTGGATCAACAAACCTGAAGACAGAACAAGGAATTACTGGTCTGAAGAATAGACAGAAAAACTTTGAAGAAAAGTAAACAGAGCCTAAGGAAACTAAATCACCAAGCAGACCACCATACACATGAGAGAGTTCTCCAGAAAACAGAGAGAGAAATAGGCAGAGAAAATATTTGAAGATATAATGGCTGAAAACTTCCCAAATTTTAGGAGATATGATATAAACATTCAAGAAGTTGAACTAACTCTAGTAAAAAGAACTCAAAGAAACTCATATAGAGACAGAGCATGATCAAACTTTTGAAATACAAAGAAAGAATCTTGAAAGCAAGAAAAGAGAAGTTATTTGTTACATGCAAAGAATTTGCAATAATAAGATTAGCAGCAGATTTATTATCAGAAGCTATGGAGGACAATAGGCATAGAACTGATATATTCAAAGTACTAAAAGAAAAAACTGTCAACAGAATCTGATATCCAGCAAAATGTATTTTCAAATGTAAGGGGCAAATTAAGCTATACCTAGAAAATAAAACCTGAAACAGTTTGTTATCATTAAATCTGGCCTGCAAGAAATGCTTAAGGAAGTTTATAAGGGCGAAAGGATGCTAGACAGTAATTCAAAGCCGTATGAAGAAATAAAGATCTCAATAAAGGTAAATACATAGAAAATTATAAAAACTAGTATTATTGTAACAACTGTTTGTAACTCTGCTTTTTGTTTCCTACAAAATTTAAGAAACTAATACATTTTAACTGGGTCAATAGCTTCATGACATTGGATTTGGGAATGTCTTAGACATAATACCAAAAGCACAGACAGAAGTAAAAAGAGACAAACTGGATTTCATGAAAATGAAAAAGCTGTATATATTAAAAGACAATATAAACTGAGTAAAAGGCAGCCTAACCCACAGAATGGGAGGAAATATTTGCAAATCACATACAGATATACCGTGTTTTATTGTGTTTCACTTTGTTGAGTTTCACAATATTGTATTTTTTTACAGAAATTTTGTGTCACCCCTGCATCAAGCAAGTCTATTGGTGGGATTTTTCCAACAGTATGTGCTCAGTTTATGTCTCTCTGTCATATTTTGAAAATTATCATAATATTTCAAACTCTTTAGTATTGTTATATCTGTTATGGTCATCTGTGATCAGAGATCTTTGATGTTACTATTGTAATTATTTTGGAGCATCATGAACTGTGCCCACACAAAATGACAAACTTATTCACTAAATATTGTGTGTTCTAACTGCTCCAGTGAACAGCTGTTTTCCCATCTCTCTCCCTCTCATCTCTCCTCTTCCCTGAGATAAAACAACACTGGAATTAGGCTAATTAATAACCCTGCAATGGACTATAAGTTTTCAAGTGGAAGGAAAAGCCACATTGATCTCACTTAAAACATAAGCTAGAAATGATTATAATGAGGAAGACATGTCAAAAGCTGAGACAGATCAAAAATGAAGAGACTTGGGGGCCAAACAGCCAAGTTGTGAGTACAAAGGAAAAGTTATTAAAGAAAACTAAAAGT